>NC_135597.1:9247832-9549114 GCF_965152235.1 Eretmochelys imbricata
TTTGAAGCCAGCTGGCATTACTTTACTACACTCTTGGACTAACCAGAATGAAGATTCTTTAAAATCTGTTGCCCAGTTCCTCATGTCTCCCAACCTCTGAGTACTCCTAAGGTGTGTGTTTGTTTTGGTTTTGTAAATTCTACAGAATAAAACCTGGGGAAATTTGGGGCCAAACCACCTATAAACTATCGTGTATAATATGTAGGCTTGGAAGGACTAGATTTTTTAATAAGTTAATGTTGGTAACCGTCAATTTCTTCATAAAAACACAAACCAATGAAAAAAACATTTCCACTGATAATATTCAAAATGTACAGATCGTTAGTTTTAAAAACTTGTTGCTTTTGAATTTATTAGAGTTTGATGTAGGGATTAGATAGATTAATGTGACATTCACAATGTGTGCTAATCATTCAGCTTTAAATTTTGTATCTCAGTGTCTATTGTCATTAATTATTGTCGAACCTGGCTACTGTCTGATCCCCCCAAACTTTCCCACAATTGTAAAATTTAAATAAATAAAAACCTTAAAAAAAAAAAAAAAACTAAAAAACCCTCAGTACTATCCATCGAAATTATGAAAATATAAACACTGAATTCTGCCAAGCCTCATCACAGGCCTGCTGGGCGTACATATCTCTTTACACAGTACAAAATAGAACGGCATTCCTATCTATAGATATCCATTGTCTATCCACTTTTTTTTAATTTAATCTTTTCGATATGTGAGTTTATGAGGTATTCTCATAAAAGCTGTGCTTGGTAGTCATTACTATGTTGTAAGATTGTCCGTTAATAATTATGTTGCTGTAAGATTAATTAATTGCCTCGAGCTTATTATACAGCTGTTTTATTTTTACTATCGTTCAAATATAAAAATGTGCCTGTGGACGTAAAATAGGTTGTATTTTATACGCCATGTGCATGCCTGCACGCACCACAGATAGATGTAATCTGAGGCACTGTTTCATCCTACAGTTCATAAACAGTCAGCTCTAAAATAAATCCCTGTCTCATTGTGGAGTGGAGTGTTGCCTAAGATTTGCTGGACGCAATTTTAATCTGGGGATTTAATGCCTTAAAAAGAGCAGCCCAACTAAAAAGCTGGCATAGCACAGAAAACAATTTAGTAGATTATCATAGCGCTAAATTGTAGCTCCAGAAAAGCATATGTGGACTTTCCAAAAATAATCTGACAGTTTATCAAAAGTGGCAGGTGCTGCCCTGGGTTGTCAGCATAATGGCGAAGAAGATATAAACCATATATAGTAGTGGATGGCAGTGTTAGAAAGCAAATGGGAAGAAAGAAAAAAAAGAAGAAAAAGGAGAGGGACAATACTAATTAGCATGCCAAACTGATGATGGCTGGGTTAATGTGGGTGAAGAATACTAATGCGGTCGGTATACAAGGAGGATGAATTTGAAGTGGCATCCCCTCAAAACCCTGCCAGGGAGTAAGAATTTTGTCAGTGATGCTATTACTAAACACTTCACTATATTATATAAAAATATATGAAATATGATATGTCTTTTACCTCCAAATGCCATGGGTTTTTTTTTTTTGTTTGTTTTTGCTCTTAGCAATAGCTGCTCTCCTTTGAATCTTGTTCTTTTATTCAATCAGAATAGAGTGTTTTTTCCGCACTTGGCATTATTGTATTTAAGTGCAATTCTTCTCCATTGTCATTGCAGCAGGCAAATAATGAGGTGAGTTGATAGGATGAGACGTTGCGCTACACGTTTTTTGATAGCACTAGACCTCAGGGACAGGAGAGAGTGATTACACTTAGCATACGTTGCCACAAATATACACTTCGGTGAGTGTGTTTAACACTAATCGAAAATTTGAGAAAACTCATGAGCAAATGAGATCCATACTCAATGAAAATATTTCATCTCCAGCCCAAGGTGAAAACGCTGTAGTCATTACTGACACCAAACAAAAGTTAGCTGTAAAGCAACATCATTAGGCCAAAGCAAGTATAAGCTTTGGTACTGAAATACTTCGATTCTCTAGAACAACAGGTTCAGGTGCCGGTAGGGTGAATTTAGCTCTCATCTTCTATAGTTAACAAAGCTCTGTGCAATTTGCTGCATGTAGACTCATAGACTATCAGGGTTGGAAGGGACCTTAGGAGATCATCTAGTCCAACCCCCTGCTCAAAGCAGGCCCAATCCCCCATTTTTTTTTGCCCCAGATCCCTAAATGGCCCCCTCAAGGACTGAACTCACAACCCTGGGTTTAGCAGGCCAATGTTCAAACCACTGAGCTATCCCTCCCCCCAAAATAGTGATCATTCAAAAGTGATCTCCAAAATATATGCCATCTGCTGTGTACTGAGCAGTTATAAAAACTGGCCAAAATTTGGTGTCACAATCTGATCCCAGTTGTAGGTGATGAACAATAGGAAAAATCTGCTCCTTACTGACTTCCTGAAGGTCACAAAGTCTGAGAAAGCACCAGGCTTTACAGCCAGGTTTCCTCTGTCTCACGCCGGTGCCTGAACCGCAAAGCCATCCTTCTCATTAAGTCAATTTTCTTTATTCAACAAAAGAGAGAGAGAAGACTTTTTATGTAAGAAAAAGATGGCAGGAGAAATGATTACATTATTACATAAAAATACCTCGTATTGATAAATTCTCTGACCAGATAGCAATGCAGCTGAATCTGTCTGTCGGAGAGTGTTCGACTGAAGACAGGAATAGTACTGAATTTCTTTACTTATCCCATTTCGTTACAAGTGTAACTTTGTCCTTTGAAGAGTAACAAGTAATTTGTTTAGTGGTGAGAGCTGTTGATTTTGATGGAGGTGATCCTTGTCCTCCATGTACCTTCTAGTTATATGGAGCCTGTTTTACAGGTGAGGCACAGAGAAGTAAAATCGCTTGCCCAAGGCTAACTCACTGTTACCGTCAGGAACTGAACACAGGGAATTCCCTGGCTCTAACCACTAGACAATATAACTGGAGCAATGGACAGGGCAGCAATTTTACCAAGTAAAATTTTCAGACAAGCCTAAGTGACTTAGGAACTGGAGTCCCAATTACTTTCAGTGGTAGACATGTCAGTCACTTTGGAAAATAGAACTTGGGCACGTCTGAAAACATGACATGCTGTTATCATCATGTAGCGGTGATGCCCAACCACGTGTTCAGTGCTGCATAAGACACAGAAAAAAATTCAGCCCCTGCTCAAAGCGCATTCAGGATTTATCAGAGTGCACCCCAGGGAGAGGGACCGGAGGAGGATTGCAAGTGGCTCCTTCTTACATCATTCCGTGTGCATCATTCTGCACTCAGTTCTTAGGCAGCGTAGGCTCTCTGAGTTCAGGCTGAATGCTGACAAAGAGCTTCTATTCTACCGTGGTCTTACCTCGCCCAACCATTGTGCCTCCCCAGTCTGACTGCTTCAACACTGGCTAATCCTTGTCTGTGCATTTAGTGACATTACAGCACTCTCTAAGCAGTCGCGGTGCGTTTCCGTCTCAGCCAAACGCTCGCCGACGTACAAAATGCCAGGGTTAGAGAGAGGTGGTACATCTGAGCACTCGAAGTGGTACAGCCATTGCTCGTAGGATTTCACCAAAAAGCTGCTGCACCTTTAAGACATTTGGCACGGAAACAGAACTTGGCCAGCGGAGCCAAATCTTACACAAGCTCCTTTTATTTAGTTTGCTGCTCAGGAGGGGGAAGGAGAGCAACTGTGGCAGAAACAACGTGTGACAGGAACACAAAACAAATGCCTGAATTTCAACTAGAATTCCTCACCACCACCACCACCTCAGAATCAAATGCACAGCACAGTCTCTTCTCCCCTCACTCTTAACTGTTAAAGGATCCTTAGGTCCCTTTTTCCTCCCCTCTGGCAGTAACCTTGTTCAACATGAAAAATAGTTAACGGTCAATTAAATAAAAAAATGGCTGTCAAAGGAAGTGCTGTAAATCATCTAGTCAATGGTCAGGCACAACAAATGGCCACCCTAAAGTACCTAGCATAGTGCAGGGTCTGCAAGAGGTGTGAGAGAAGAATTTGGCATGGTTTCAAAAGAAAAGTTCAACATTTCAGGGAGAATTTGAGATCCAGCTCACTTGTGGGGCCAAAACCTTTTTATTTCTTTCTGAAGTCTTCATGAAAGATTTAAAATAAATAAATAAATTAATAAATAAATAAAAAGAGTTTGCTCCTCTGTGTTTCAAGTAAGAGAGACCAACAGATCAGCTGTGGTAATGACAAAAGCGGATGGCTTGGTGCCTGATTCTGATTCCACTTGCACCAGTGTAAAGCTGGCATAAATTCACTGAAGTAAAGAGTCACATTGGGGAAAAGTTGGTGACAGCTCAGAAACAGGACCCAAAGAAATATGAACAAGCACAGTGGCACGACTGAATATCTAAGGCTTGCATACCGGGCATGTGAAAAAGAACAGGGATGGGAAATCAGTTCTTTATAATACCTACTATTATTATTGGTTATGCTGTAGCACCTAGAGACAACAACTGAGATCAGGGCCCCATAGTAATAGGTACATAGTAAGAGAGAGTCCCTGCCAGGAGAAGTTCACAGTCTAAGTACACAACACAAAGGAAAAGACGTTATATCCCCCTTTTTTTTTAACAGATGGGAAACTGAGGCACAGAGAGATTAAGTGTCTTGCCTGAGGTGTCATGAAGTTTGACCTGAATTGTTGCAGATCTGCTGAGCTCAAGACCATCCTTCCTCTCAGTTCAGCTCTAATTGAGAGGAAATTGCTTGGAATCCCCGAGTTTAGTATCCTTCTATTGGTTAAGGGGTAGAATGTGCCTTGCTGTTTACAGGTGTGTGCAATGGGGGATGCAGGCCAGGAGCCTTTTCTCCCTCACTTTTTGCCCTGGTGTAGACTCCTAGTTCTTGACCTCCCAGCACATGATGACTGGGGAGGGAGAAGGTAAGCAGCCTTTTCTCACTCCCTTGGTCCTCTGTAAAGGTGACAAGCACAGTGCTTGTTCTCATACGAGTATAAGGAGTGGAAGACGGTAATCTTCCAAACCAGCAATTGCTGTGGCCCACCTCAACAGCCCAACAGGAATACACGGAGACCGCCCAGTGCCACACCCTGTAAAAGTGAGTGTTTCTGAGCAGCGTCTGGGGACTGTGTGCCAGCACTACGGTCACCGACTGTCCTCCCACCTCAGCACCACACAGACTCATAGAAAGGTAGGGCTGGAAGGGACCTCAGGAGGTCATCTAGTCCTGTGCTGAAGGTTACCAAGGGAGGTTGTGGAATCCCCTTCATAAATCTCGGAAATCTTGCAAAATCCAAGCCAAAATTTAGATTTCAAAGCAATTCCAAAACACAGCAATTCTACCAAAGACCTACTCTACCCTTGAGTCAAATAAATTTGGAAAGAGCATGTAGCATCTTTCAAAGACCTGCCACTCTTTGGCATGACATCAAGCTCCTTACCATCTTTCTGAGACACAGCCCAGCACAGCTCCTTGGCCTTGAGTAGAACTACGCCGATTTACACCAGCTGAAGCTCAGACCCTCTGAGAACAATTTCAAGCTAACACGCTTTCAGAACGTTTGTGGTCTGCAAGCGTTTTTAGTTAAAACCACTGGGTCAATCAGTGTTTGTAAAACGCATGGAGATCCTATTGCGAAAGCTGCTCTGTTAGAGCACAGCAACTACGTTACCCGCTGCCCTCCTGTCAGATTTCACAAGCTCAGTGGCACTAGGCTGGCTCAGGCTTGGCGTGGCAAATCTCTAAGTGATGCAAGAAGTGGTGGTGCAATGACTGTGTTCAACAAATGGCACCCTCAGCTTCTGCTCCAGCACTGAACCAACACCCCTGTATGGTGCTCGGAGGTACAGGGCTGCTGGAGATACTGTTTTTGGATGAGCTACCACCCGGGTGTCCTGATGAGCTGTGTTAATTAAAGATCCCATGGATAATTAATTGTAAGAGTAGGGATGTTACTGCCTGGTCTCCTGGACTATTTCTAGCTTGAGTTAATAATGTCTACCTAAATTCCCTTCTGCCATTTCAGTTTTCTTCTTAAGCCCTTGTAGAGTTATCCTGTGCTCGGACAGAAGAGCTCTCACTTTTAACTCTAAAGGCGGCGGATGTTCATAGGGTTGTGAAGCAATCCCTATGCAGGGTGTGCATATCGCTTTGTTTATAAGGCACTTTGAGATGAAAGATGGTCTATAAATCATTTAGTTTTTAAAATGATTGCCGAGATTTTTGAAGGAGGATAAAGGGATGAGGTGACCTAATCTTGTTGAATGTCACCAGGATTTGCGTGCCTAATTCCCTTGGGCTACTTGGAAAATCGAAGCCAACTTGCCACATGGCAATTCATTGCACTCTGTACTGCAAAGCCCTCAGGTTGTGGGCAATTATTTTATTCTTAATAACCATTATGAATAATTAATGACAATACAGTGCCCCTAGCCTCAAAACTGTACATACAACAAATCCAGGTGGAGTTCTCAAGCTCGTTGATGTTTCATAGCTCTTTGCAACAATAAAGGATGTCTTCATACTCACGTATGGGCATAGCAACACATCGCATTTGGGTGTCCTCATCAAGGAGATAACGCTTTGATTTGCTCACACCCAGTAAGAAAACGGACCATGAAAATGTAACTAGAGAGAGTTGGAATTTTCAGAGCCAGCAGACCTGAGATGGGGAAGCTGTCTCACATGAGAAACTTGAATTCACCATTTTCTTGGTAAAGTATGATTAAGATGAAGGTCAATTAGCTCCAACAGGATTTGAATTCCAGGGCAAAATACTATTCCATGACAGTAAGGTAGCAGAATTTGGCTTTTAATGAATTCCATCCAACACACACTGCAAGGCATTATCTAGACTAGGAGGATGAAGTATATTGTAGTCAGCAAACATGTTGAACAATACATCTTAATTAATGCATAATTGAACACAATTGCATTAACTATGGTCATCTTACACATTTTCAACTCCACCACTTTTGTCTACAGTCGGTGCTAAATTGAATTTTAAAACTTGTTAATTGGTACTTTACCCATCACACCTCATTTTCCTCGTGAAAATATTTGGCTCAAGAGGGGCCAAATATTAACCTCATTTTGTAGAGGGGGAAACTCAAGAAATTAAGGGACATGTTAAAAGTCACAGTCATGGAGTCAGGAATGATTCTATGAACACAATTTAAGCCAGTCCCCTACATTATCCACTAGATCACACTGCTCTCCCTTACCAATTTATAACTTGTTAATGATCTGAATACTCTAGACATAACTGGGTTGTTTTTCTTGTAACACTGTTCAGTTACATCAGTTGCTAACCTTTTTCATCTCAATATCCCTGCAGCAGACAAAGTTTTGTAGAGCAACTGATATATACAATAAGCTGCATCTTTGTTCTGTTTTTAAAGTTTTACAAGTTACTTTTTGAAATTCTTGTCAATAAAGCTTGGGGGGAAAATTGCCTGGTAGAAGAGGCTGCTGCTTTCCTTCTGTTAAAAACTAAAATGTTCTGCAACAACTTCAACTTCCTTGTTGTTTCATTTCTTCAAAAGATATGTCCATCAGAGTGAGTGCATTGTTCATGAAAGTGAGCTTTCAGCACTAGTGTTAACCAGACTTCCTTCACACACGCCTGTTAATGCAACTCAGCTTCCCTAGCCAACGTGTTACATTTATGGGTGGAATTTTCAGTCTTGCTGACTCCAAACACGCAAAAATTATGAATCAGCTCCTCTCCCCCAATTTATATTTTAAAGGATAATATACTTGGGGATATTTTTTTTATTTGTCTTGTGTTCTGAGCGCCTTTAGGTATCACATTTTTAGACTTTTCTCTCTACAACTATAAGAACTAGAAACTTGCTTAAAAAATGAAAGTCGAAGGTTCTTGTGTAATCACATGACTCCAGGAGCTGGGGTTTTACCAAAACCAACCAACACACACTCACTGAATATGCAAGACAAGCAATAAAATCTTGAAAACTGGCAACACTGCATTTTCAAAAGCAGTCCATATTAGCTTAACTCTGCTCCCATGGAAGTTAATGGTAAATCTCTCACTGATTTCAACAGGAGAGGAGTTCAACCATCTTTGAAAATATCACTTGATGGGTTAACTACAGCAGGTCTGGACGGAGCTTCAGTGTGGATACACATCCAAAGATCTGGATGCTTATTTGAACCGCAAGTCTGAAGAGCTGGGCTTCATGTGAAGTCTTGTGCATGGTATTTTGGGGCTTCTGTATTTGGTCATAGGAAGATAATGGGCAGCAGCAATCCTGTTGCATGAAAATGAAACATAATTGTGGGTGTGGGGCAAGTTATCCTATTATTTTTAATATAAACAAAAAGACCACTCTGGGTATGAGTCAGAATTTTCAGTGAGAGTTCAAGCCAGTTCTTTCTTCATCCAAACAGGCTGGCAAATCCCTTAATTATCAGCTGTACAAACTGTATGCTGGTTTTACGATCTGCACAAACAGGAGTTTGGGATACAGCAGTGATTACAAATGATTAAGACCAATGGAGATTATCCCAAAGCTAGAGACCACAGACCTCCTTTCCATTTGCACAGCATGCAATCCCAACCTCCTCAGAGCCAACGTACCAATCCTTTGCAATGGCCAACAGTCCTGCAAAAAGTAACTGTCTGTGAAAGTCAACTGAGAAAAGGGACAATCACTCGAGACATGTATTTTGCCTTTCCCATCCCTTCTCTCCTCACATATCCTCACAGTATTAGGGGGGAGTTATTTTGTCACTACATCTGCTAATAATCTCCCCTCACACATTAGGAACAAAATGAAAGTGCTGAAAGAAATGAGTACCCATTCTGCTCTATCCCTCTGTCTTTTAAAGGAGGGTAGAAGAGAAATTTTCCTGAGCTGAGTTAAAATTGCCTGATCCCTCCTTCTCCCCTTAGTTATCTTTCTACTGCTGTCAGTAGTCTGGCCTCTGGATCACCCTGTCCTGACACATACACAAACTATACAACATTCAGTATGTGCTTACGGCACCCTGGTCTTCTTGAACATGACATTTTGTTTCAGCAGCTCTGCTGGAACCAATGGTCAGAAATCCTGGAGCTTTGAAATATTTTAACCTTTACTTAAGGGTAGGATTCACTTTGAGCCTATTAAGAGGTATGTTCCCACTCAGACTTGCCTCAGAAATGCAGGCTTTTCAAAGTGAACAGTTAAAAAGGTTCATCTGTGAGTAGACAAGTTCAGTGGTCCAAGGCATCTCTGATCTTCCCATCTTTACACCTTCTGTGAAGTTTCAGCATGTGAACTACAGCCGGGAGGACTTGTTCACATCTTGGCTTCGGGTGGAACACACTGTTGCAGCAGTGCCTGATGAGTAGCCCTGAGTAGCCTTTTTTCTGCAACTAGTGCAATTAGCCCGGGACACTGAAGACCTGAGTTAACGTCCTTGCTCTGCCACAGATTTCCAGTGTGACCTTGGGCAAGTCATTTAGCCTCTCTGTTGCTCAATTCCTTCCTTATCTGTAAATAATAGCACTCCCCTACCTCCCGGGTGTGTTGCGAGGATAAATATATAAAAGATGGTAAGGGGCTCAGATAATACATTACCCAAAGTAGATTGAACCCTTGTCTGACCATGGAGAAATAAACACATGACTACAGCACCAGGAATTGACATCCTTGTACCGATTCCCCTGGTCCAGCTGCATTTTAAGAGACTGTATACACAATCAAAATAAATGCAACTGGATAGGGAAGGGTTTGGGGCACAAGTAGGAGTGACACTGGGTTTGGATGGCAGACATATTTTCCCCACCCACCTACTTGCCTTCCCAGAGGTCAAAATAGAGAAAAACCTATCATGTGTTCAAAAGAATTAGAGACATGTATTGATGTACCATCAAAAGAAAAAAAAAGTGAAAAGGGCATTTTCATCACCTCTGAAAGCGGTGATCAAAGCAAACTTGTCATCTTATTACAAAAGCAATCAATGCTGCTCGTTTTCTTGCTTTTATGTCATAATCTATGCTGGAGAAGAATTACACTGATTGCTTTGCCAATGCTAGAAGGATCTTGATCCAGAGCAGGAAAGGGCTCGTCTGAAGGAATGATCTTTTTTTGAATCCTTGTAGATACATGGATTGGATAATGGAATGCTTTGACATGAAGCTGTCTGGAGTGTGACTGCAGGAACAAATGATAGCTAAGTCAGTGCCTCTAAACATGGTTTTAGGGCCAGTTCCAAAGCCATTGGGGGTTTCTCCATGGACTTTAATGGGCTTTGGATCAGTCCCCTAACGTACATATAGACTCCTGTCCGACAAAGCATTTATACATATTTTTAACTCTAAGCACATATGTAGTCCCATGAAAGGCAATGGAACTACACACATGCTCAGAGTTAAGTGCTTTGCTGGACCACATTCTTAGTGCTCAAGAAAGGTACCAAGTTAACAGTCCTAGAGACCTACCAAGTTAACAAGTTATTCACCAAAGATGCAGTGATCTACAAGTATTTTAACAAGGTCCTCCCACAAGTACTTTGCCTCCTTGGGTTCTTTCTAATTAATGTCTCATGGTGCATATGCTTATAGAGAGGGTTAGGGGAATCTGTGTTGTTACTTGAATACAAAAGAGCTCTCTTCTACCCAAGGAAGGAGTCAACAATCTGATATCATATTATCCAGTCTTTTTAGTCCTTGAACTCTTTGCCATTGATAGGAGTTTTCTATGTAAACAGCTCTCCACTAGGAGCTGATTAATTTCTGATAGTCACAGAACAGCCATTCATCTCACATTCAGGGCTGGCCTAAATCAGCATAGCTCCATTGATGTCAGCAATTCATCTGAATTGAGAATGCAACTGTGGTCACTGTGGTCATAGGGCTGATTATGTAAAAGCATTCCATGACTTCAGAAGAAGTGAGACAAATTGTATATTTATTTATATCATTTTATAAAATATTAAACAAAAAGCCATTTCTCTTAAGACTCCATATGCCTTTGACACAGCCACAAAATTTCCCATCCTCAGACAAGTTTCTACCCTCATTCTCTTCGAAAACCATATACACTTGGCAACATACCAGGCAGGCTGAGAAATCTAGAATGTTGTGGACTGTCAAGATATATGGAATCACAGTCCTTCTTAAAGACGAGTATAAAAGCAACTAAGCATCCACACATCTTGAGTCCCAGCTTTGTCTCATATTGTTTACCAGGGACTACATCTTGTATGGAAATCTATTGCTCACACAGAGATACCGGACAGCTTAATATACTGCAAGTTAACACATATTATCGCACAGACAAAGTCGGGGAAGCTGGTTCGAAAGTGTAAGGATAATGCTCTGATTCAGCTGCACCTCTTTTGAATTTTTGCTCTTCAAGGTTGTCAAGTTTGGCACCAGGAGAGAGGTAGTCTCTCAAGTAGGCTGATCTCAAGTCATTTATGGCCAATCCCCATTGGACACTGAGCTCTTTTGAAAATCTGGTCACTTCATTTAAATGCCTAAAATAGGAGCACAGTTGTGATGAATGGGGAAACGTCTATTATTTATTATGAATATTTTGTGTGCCTCACTTTCCTTGTACAATATTGTTGCCTGACTGAACACACACAGTTAAATCAAAGGAGGCTGTAAAGTACTTGTGATAAAACCAAGCAGGGAAGGTAAAACAAGGAGTTAACAATGGCTGGACCATCAGTTGGTGAGAGAATTTATCTCACTGGCTCCATTCAAGCTGGGATATTTTACTCTTACCAAAGCGAAATTAAGCCAGAAATCAAAAAGACCTTGACTCATTAAAAAGGTGCCCCTGGCAGAAAGGGAGAGAGAAGTGATCAGACTGGCTAGCCAGAACATGAAAAAAATGACAATCTGACTGAGAGACACAGATGCTGTGCACAGGAGCAGCTGCTACAAACTGATAGAGATGGAGTTACGTGGGTTGAGGAGAACTTACAAAGGTGTAAGTAATATCCATGCCTTTTACTGATGGTACAATACACATCAGTGTAGGCCTTTTACTCTGAGCACCCTTTTCTCCAAATGTTTTGTATATTGAGGGATGAATAACGCTTTGTTTGAGTCACTCTAATCAACTGCTCCGAAAGAGTAACCTTTGCAGGGTCCAGCCTCAGTTGGACCCTTTGAGTTAATCAAAGTTGGTTCATAGGGGAGTGTCACCCAGCTAGGCAAATTGCAGAATTCCACCCCGAGAGAAGTCAAGGCGCAAACCCCTACATGAGTTGTAGTCAGTGGTAACCATGACACAAGCTATTTGGAAAATCTGTCTCTTTGGGCTCTAGGAATTAAAGCCAACATCTGACACTCCACCTAGAAACCAATAGGTAGCCAATATAGATCACAAAACATCAGTTCTACGCGATCCTGCTGAGAAGTGTTGCTAACCTTCTTCAACAGATCACATGATGCCGTAACCCCCTCATTTAGGTACATTGAAAGCACTGGGATTCATACAAATACAACAGTATCAAGACTTAATTGTGGCTACATTTCACATCTCTTTTAATAAGCCGTGAAAAAAGAAGGCCACATTAACTATTCAGCTACAGCAGACAGATTTCATTTACATCACATGGTCTCTTTTTTAACACATCCTGATGCTGAAAGGTCCCGTTTGACACATTTTATCTCCAGGTCAACACATAGTACTTAGACCTTCTTTCCTGAATGTGATCATATTAAATTTACAATATCTCTTCTCTTGTATAACAATCAAAGATCTTAAAAGCAGCATCAAATAGAAAATAAAACCTGGTAAATTAGCTTTTAAAACTGTAGTTATTCTTACTGCTACTTAAGCCATTTGGTTTATCTCTCTGTCTCCACTGTTGTTATCTGTATTACAATAGCACCCGTAGTCCCATTGTGCTAGGCACTCTGCAGACATATAATAAGAGACGGCCTCTGCCCCAAAGAGCTATCAATCTAAACAGACAAAGGAGACACAGTATATGGGAAAGAAAATATCTCCTCATTATACAGTTGGAAAAGTGAGGCACAGAAGGATGACGACTTGAGTAAGGTAGAACTGTTCAAAAAAAACCTGATGAAAACAAAACATTTTAAATTTTCATCCATTTTTTTCTTTGAGATTTTTTGAGTTTGTCAGTAACTGTTCCCCCAGCCTCCAGTTTTCAACAACTGAAAAAAATCTAGCCCAAAACAGATTTGACATTTTTAGTCTTCAAATTTTCCTTTTTCCAACAAAACCCTGAAAAAATTATTCAAAAACATACATCTCCCACAGAAATGCCAGCTCTATCATCATCTGTAACAGCAGCTCCCGGGAGCCATAGTCATGGACCAGGACACCACTTTACTATGTGCACAGAACAAAATACAAAACAAAAAGATGCTCTCTTCCCCAATCTATAGAACAGGTGTATAAGGTATCACAGGGAGTCTATGGCAAAGCCAGGGACTGAATCCAAAAGTGCTTTAACCACCAGACCATCCTTCCATCTCTCATACAAGAAAAAAAGGAAAGTAAATAAAACAAATTTTGTCTTCTGTATGAAACTCTGTCACAGACAGAAACACTTCAAGACATTATTTAAAAGACTGCCTGCTATTGTTGTCTTCTTATTTGAAATCCAGGGGGCCGGACACCTTGCAAATTGTCTACTTCCCCAGGAGGAAAAAAAATCTCATCCAATTAAAGACATTTGCATTTGCCTCTCTCCTTCCTGTGATAGCTCTGCCTTTAACTTGCCAAAAAGTTTCTGGCTTCAGGACTGTAACTTCTATTAGGAAAGGGAAAGAGGCAGCCAATCCATAAGCAGTAGTCAAGGAATGGGGAAAAGAGGTAATTTATGTATTTTTAATCTTCAAGACAATGATTTTCTCTGGCTGGATGAAAAGCCAAAGTATTAAATCTTTTAAATAAAACTTTTCTTTATTATTCTAAGTAAGAGAACAAAGATTATTTGTCTTTTAAGAGTTGAAGACAGCGTTACAGCCTTAAGAAATATCACTTTTGTTTGCTACAAAGAATGGAGTGTAGTCCACATAAATAATACAATAAATAACTTCCCAGCATCCATATATTTTTGTAACCTTCCAAGCACTCTATTTCATCTTCTGCACAGTTTAACTTTGTACCCCTTGCTTAAACACTTTGGAGCAATGGGACCCATTGATGCCTCCTCCCTTGCAGCAAGATAAATTATTCACAGGCCAGAGCTAGTTCTAGAAAAGGAACGGGAGAGTCCTGCATTTCTCCTTCAGTTCAACACATGAATGCCAACGGAACAATACTGGCTAGGACGGGAGCAATTCTGAGTAGTTCATAGCACACTGGCCAGAGGTTTATACAAGGATGAGTAAGGCATTCAGCTGGGACTCAAAGGATCTGGGTTCAATTACTGAGTCCTTACATGACTTTGGACAAGTAATTTAATTCCTCTGTGTCAAATTCTCCCTCTCTAAAATTTGGAGAACATGCCTTCCTTTCATTTACACTCTGTCTTGTTTAGGCTGTAAGCTACTCAGGGCAGGGGTTGTCTCTTACCACGTGCAACAGAGAGCAGAATAGGGCTCTGATCTTGATTGGGGCCTCTCAGTTTTACAGCAGTACAAATAATAGTAAATATTGGAGAACTACCTTATATACTTTGCTTGGTCAATAGACCTACAGAATTTAATTTAGAATCATATCCCTATTTTAGAATTCTGTAGGACAATTAACAGATCTCTAGAAAGGATTGCAGTCTATATCAAATCTGTAGAATTTCATAGCAACTTCCCACCACTTGTGCCTGGCTATGCTGTCCTCTTCCCCACAGTTATTTCAAAACTTGGGGGGTTCACAGAACACTTCTTGGCACAAGAGCATGACCCCCACCTGTTGACGGAAGTAGCATTAGTTTGGTGAGGGGTGTTGTCACGAATAATGATTTGTTTATAACAACCACCAAAGGCCCCAGTCAGGCCCATTGCACTGGGTGCTGTACAAAACCGGATAAAAAGACAATACTGCCCAGGGGGTGGGGAGTCTGCAATCTAGAAGATGGGGAAAAGGGCAAGTACAAGAGGCAATACGGTCTGCTGCATAGGACACTACTCTAAGAATCAAAACACCAGGGTTCTAGTCTCACTCTGACCTGCTGTGTGACATTGGGCAAGTCACTTTGTTGGGGACGCTGGGGCATGGCCACTAGGTAACTCGAGGGGATGGAAGACCACGAGTGTCGATGAAGGCCCCTCGCACTAGGCCCAGGTGTCCTTGGCCCCCCCTCCTGCCTGGAGGCACTCGCAGCAGCTCTGCGTACTAGGCCCAAGTGTCCTTGGCCCCCCCGCCTGGAGGCACACACAGCAGTTATGCTGAGAATCTGCAACAGTATGTTGCAGAGTCAGACTGCCTGAAACTAAGCAAGGCCAAACAGGGGAGATATGGAAGAACAATGCTGAATAAAGCAGCTTTATGTATAGTTTAACAAATGATACAGAGAATCAGGGAACTAGCTGGGAACTGGATTGGCTGGCTATATGGATACTTGGGGCAGCTTGCTATTGGATAAGTATGCTGGGAAAAAGGATGTATAAAAGCCTGTGTAACTTCCTGCTCTGTGTGCAGGATTTGAAATTTTATTCTCCCTGTACCTTTTTGCAGCTGCAAATAAACTTTTCTGCTTCTCCACCCCGTTGTGATTATTGGGTGTAGCACACCGGGTAACGAACCAACTCAAGCTGTTGTTCAGCCTCTCGGCACTGGGTGCCGGCAACAACTTCACTTCTCTGTTCCTCCTTCCACCGTGTCTATTTTGGTCAAAAACTCTTTGGGGTAAAACCTGCCTTTTAATATGTGCCTAGCACAATGTGGCTCCAGGCTCACGTGGGGCCTACAACAGCTGAGATAAATATAAGAAGCTGGGTGGTGGTGGAAACCATTTGTGAAACAAACAAACAAACAAACAAAAAAACAAGAGGTCCTTCGGTCACCGAGGGGAGCTATGAACAAGCTAAGATGTTATTAGGGGACATTTTCCCCATCGACCCTCTCGTGATCCCCACAGAACACTGCGGTATGATAGGGCAGGATTTTGCCCATATGATATGCCAGTGATATTTCAAGCGATTCATGCAAGCTTACTGCAGTGGAGTTATCAAACAAATAAAGATAATGGCAAGGAACTGTTACTGCCATAAAAGAGAATTAATTATGCTGATTTTAATAGGATTTCACATCGCTTGAGCCAGAAAATATAAACAGCCCTGAGTAGCAAACAGCTCTCTCTCCTCCTTCCATCACCGTGTCCCTCCCACTACCCCAATGGCAGATGTTGTGGCTATTCTCACTCATACCAGTGGCATGCGTTTAAAATAAATATGGCCAACTCGGGTACCTGAAAATTAATGATTTACGCTAATTATCCTAGTGAGGATTTCATTTTGCACTCAGTTGGCCTTTGCAGGTTGCTGGGCTTTTTTCCTTTTTAAACACAAAACAATATTAACACACACGTTTCTGAGGCCTAAGTGAAATGCGTCTGATGGTCTCAGTCCAACTTCTATTGGAGCAGCATCCATACCAAAAACGCCACAAGCACTAAGTAGGCCCCTTGTTGCTAGCCTCTGCAGATGGGCCCAGGACTGAATGGAGGCTAATGTACCTCTTAAAGTAGTCCCTGCAGGCCAGGGATTCACAGGGGGGTAGGAAGAATAAAGTTGGCCGGTGCTTAAGCTGAATTTAAATCAAGCATTATAGACGTGATTCTCCTCTGATTTACACTACTGTAAATTGAGAATAGTTCTGTTGAAGACAATAGCATTATATTGATGTAAAACTGGTGTAAATGAGAGAGAAACCAGACCCAGGGTCACAAGAGAGTTTTCAATCCAGCACTGCCCAAGCAAGAACTTAAAAAAAGCAAGGTTATTTGGAGTTTTGTCTTCCTGGTTTGGATTATTTAGTATTTTTTGACATAGTTGATGTTTCTTCTTGATAGTGCTTTTATCTTCTAAACAGGGTTTATTTTGAAAAAAATATATAGGTTAGTAACAGAAACAAATTAGCCATTCACAAAAGACAGAGATGCACTTTCATTTCTCTAAAAAGAAAAGGAGTACTTGTGGCACCTTAGAGACTAACCAATTTATTTGAGCATGAGCTTTCGTGAGCTACAGCTCACTTCATCAGATGCATACCGTGGAAACACATCCGATGAAGTGAGCTGTAGCTCACGAAAGCTCATGCTCAAATAAATTGGTTAGTCTCTAAGGTGCCACAAGTACTCCTTTTCTTTTTGCGAATACAGACTAACACGGCTGTTACTCTGAAACCTTTCATTTCTCTGTGTTTCGATATTATTTCTAACATATTAAGAATAAATACATAAGGCCACTAACCTCTCCTTCAGCCCCCAATTCCGCAACGCATATGCCTGAATTTAAGCATGTGCCTAAGTACATCCCTATTCAGCAAAATACTTCGGTCCCATTCAAATTAAAGCACGTTTTAAGCACATGCTTACTCACTTTGCTGAATCGGGGCCTCGATCCCCAATTCAGTTCTCAGTCATTGGAAAGATGCCCCTGGATTTCAACGGGAGTTGAATTAAGCATTCCAATAGCTCCTCAAGACGCACTTCCATCACAAGACTTGTGAGAAATGAGACAATTCAGACCTTGCACCTGGTAGGGTGACGAGATAGCAAGTGTGAAAAATTGGGACAAGGGTTGGGGGTAATAGGTGACTATATAAGACAAAGCCCCAAAAACTGGGACTGTCCCTAAAAAATCGGGACATATGGTCACCCTACCTCTTGGCAAGGAGAAGTACCTGGATGGGCTGGTGTGGAGCATCAAGGGAATCAGTGAAGGCACCAAAGTCCAGCCACATGGCTCTCCTAGTAGAATGGGGGTCCTAGACATGTTTTTACAAAAAAATTATCACTGCCATGCTGTGTGCTGATCTTCACTGGGTAACCTTAGTGATGTTACTCATATCCTCCTTCCTTCTGCCAACAGAAAGGGGACGTTTTGATGAGGACATGATTCAGCTGGAGGTGGTGCAGAGAAGAGCCACAAAAATGATTGGAGAACTGGAAAATATGCCATACAGTGAGAAAGTTAAGGAACTCTATTTGTTTAGCTTATCCAAAATAATATCAAGAGCTTACTTGATTACGGTGAATAAGTACCTCCATAGGGAGAACATACTGGGTCCTGAAGGGTTTTTAATTCTAGCAGAAAAAGGGATACAAAGAACCAATGGCTTCGAGTTAAAGCCAGATAAATTCACATTAGAAATAAGGCTCAATTTTTTAAACACTGACAATATTAGCCATTGGAACGAACTACTCAGGAAAGTGGATTTTGCATCTCTTGAAGTCTTCAAATCCAGATTGGATGGCCTTTCTGGGAGAGACTATTTAAATCAAACACAAGTTATGGGGCTAACTACAGGGATAACTGGGTGAAATTCTATGGCCTGTGTTATACAGGTGGTCAGATGAAATGATCTAATAATGGTCCCTCCTGGCTTTAAAATCTATGAATGAAGACACATTACATAGATTTTCAAAAATTACCCGTGATTTGGGGAGCCTCCTTTTAAAAAATTTTTTAATTGTTTTCTATTTTTTTATGAACAACTTTGAAGGAGTCCAATTTTCATAAAAGTGCTGAGAACCCACCCTCTGAAAATCAGGCCTCTTTAAGGTGTCTCAAATTGGGCCATCAAAAAACTAAGACGCATCAAATCACTGATCCCTTCTGAAAATATCACTCTGTAAGTCTGATAGAACTTCACTGAACATTCTTCACAATTTGGCTCTAACTCAGTGTTGTGGGAAGAAGTAACCCTTTCACATTCAGTGGCCTCCCTCCTGGTTTGGCCCATCAATCCCAAGGAATTTCCTAATTTGGCCCATCAATGTTGGTGTCATGACTTGAGAGACAAAAAAGGAATTGGGGCCCCATTGTTCTAAATACTGTCCAAGTAAACAACACAGAGGCCTGATGTACACTTAAAACATATTTCAGGTTTCAGAGTAACAGCCGTGTTAGTCTGTATTCGCAAAAAGAAAAGGAGTCCTTGTGGCACCTTAGAGACTAACCAATTTATTTGAGCATGAGCTTTCGTGAGCTACAGCTCACTTCATCAGATGCATACCGTGGAAACTGCAGCAGACTTTATATATACACAGAGAATATGAAACAATACCTCCTCCCACCCCACTGTCCTGCTGGTAATAGCTTATCTAAATAGTTTAGATAATAGATAATAGTTTAGATAAGCTATTACCAGCAGGACAGTGGGGTGGGAGGAGGTATTGTTTCATATTCTCTGTGTATATATAAAGTCTGCTGCAGTTTCCACGGTATGCATCTGATGAAGTGAGTTGTAGCTCACGAAAGCTCATGCTCAAATAAATTGGTTAGTCTCTAAGGTGCCACAAGGACTCCTTTTCTTTTTACTTAAAACATAGGTTGACATAATGACAGTGCTTAGGGGTATGAAAAATCCACACTCCCGAGCACCATAGCTGTGCCAACCTAACCCTTGCTGTAGACACAGCTAAGTTGATGGAAGAAAGCTTCCATTAACCTAGATACTATCACTCGGAGTGGAGTTTCTACAGCAACCGAAAAACTCCTTCTGTCACGGTCGTCTGTGACTACACTAAGAGGCTATACCAGTGTAGCTACAGCACCATAGCACCTGTGAAGTAGACATAGCAGAAGACAATCCCCCTGCTCCAGGGAGTTCACAATCTAGGATTTAGACAATATGCAAACTGAGTATAAAACAAAACACAGTGAAGCGGGGTTAGGAAGACCAGGTTCCGTAGAGACAGGTGTATTTGTGTAAGTTAGTAGTCTCAGTGATCTCGGCAGTCCTAGGCAGTCATCAGCCTATCCAATGCCAGATGGCACTGATCTGTAGGCAGAGTGGCTATATTCTGCTCTCATTCATCATACACTACTCCCACTGAGGTCAACGGGAGGTTTGAGCAAAAACTGTAGAGGAGAAGCGAACAATAAATGCCATACAGCCTGCTCCAAAGTCCAAAGAAGTCAACAGGAATTCTGCATGGAGGGGGAAAGGTTGATTCTCAGTTAGATTAAGTCCCCTTTACTCAGGGAGTGCGAAGTGGGGGTAAATCCAGTGTAACCGACAATTCAAGTTAGAAAAATTGCAGTTCGTACCTTACTCGATCCAAAGCTCACTTAAATCAATGATAATTTTGTAAAGCAGGGTGGAATATAGAAGTAAACACCTGGTACAACGGCAGCTTTAGACATCTGATATAACTAGTACCAAGGAGAAGGAAATATTACCCTGTGCAAGATGTACTGTGTTTTGAAGCTTCCTTTGAAAAAGCAAATTAACCTCAGGATGTTACTGTCTTTTCTGCCATAGGGATGTGGGGGAGGAAGGGGAGGGCTTTGGATAGGAATATCTACCTTGCATTCTTTTCTTTTGAATCACATTGTTTAGAATCTACCATTTCATAATCTTCTTTCAGAAGATTTAGCTGGGATTTATATAACTGAAGGAAGAATGAGGTGGGGTGGAGTGGGGCAAAATCTTTAAATTGCATCTATCAGCAGAGTAACTTAAATCTAAGGCTGATGACTCCGGGTCAGGATTTGTTTTAAATCTGCCTTGGAAGCAACTGCGTGCTTCAGGAGACTGGTAATGAGATATAGAGCCTTTCACCCTCTTGGATTCCAGTTCAAATCCAGGTCATTAGTAGCTTTACGTAGTAAGGGGAAAGGAGGAATGGAAACATAGTTCCCCTCCAATGCTAAAAACCAATGTGGAGTTCTCCATTCTCTACCTGACTTGGGTAAATCAGCGGTCCCCCAGCTCCCCTTCTCAAATGGTGCAGTGAGAGCTCCCCCTTCTGTTTCTAACTATTCTGGTTGTAAGTTATCTGGTTGTTTTGTGGCTGATATGAAATAAATGACACAATCCAGTTCCCAGTTGGCAATGTCGATATCGCAGAAAAAAATATAGCTGTCCCATGTATTGACAACCAGAGATAGTCGCTCCCTCAGAAAGCACTTACTACATAGGAGGCACTCAATAGAAATACACTATCTAAACTAATAGTCACCCCATCTTGACATAGCATAGAATTATCATGCAAACCTAAGATTGAAAAACATATCCTGGGTATTTGCAATACAGATACAAAATATAAAACCTAATGATAAGAAAAGCACATTGCACTTGTATTGCATCATTTATCCCAAGGATCTCAAAGCACTTCAAAAACCTTCATTAACTACATCTCATAACATCCTTACAAGGTAGATTAATATTAGAACAAGTCAAAAAATTTCCAATGAAACAGGGTTCTGTTGGAAAACGATGGTTTGAGGAAATCAAAATGTTTGATGGGAACGTATCAATGTTGAAATTTGCCAAAAAATTATTGAAGCTCTTTATTTTGATGCCATTCCACTTCATTTTGACTAATGTTTTGACTTAAGTTATATTATATAAAAGTGAGAACGAAACACTTCAAACTTATCAAAATGAAATGTTTTGATATTTCTCAAATGAAATTTTTTGAAGGTTAAGTCTGTGGGAAATTTTGACTTTACACTGATTTGGGATGAAAGGAAATTTCAAATGGTCAGAATATCCTATGGAATGGAAATTCTGAGTCCCAACCAGGCCTAATAAATATTACTATCCTCATTTTACAGATGGCAAAACTGAGGAAGAGTCATTAAGTAGCTTTCCCAAAATCATATAGCAAGTGAATAACAAAACCCAGTGAAAAACCCAAGTCGTTCATTCCCTGTACTCTTAGTGAATTTGACACTGCAGAGTACCGAACACTCTGGCACTTGCTTAGCTTTCAGCGTCTTGCTAGCCCCATTGAAAACAATGCACATGCTTATGTGCATTAATGAACGATTGACTGAAGTGGTGGCTTGTAAGTCCCTCCCAAGAACAGATGAGGTAAGTATAAAATATCTATGAAATTCACTTTATGTTTCTTGAGAAGGATTAAACAGGTAGCAATTCAAGAAGCTAAAAGACAACCCAAAAGGTATGAATACAGAGTCTCCCATGCCAGCAAAAAAAAAAAGAAAAAATGCAAGGTGCAAGTCATGCAAGGTTTAATGCAAAGAATATACAAATATGATTCCTAGGTAAGGACCTGCTATGTGCATTCTCCTGGGATCTTATGTCTGCGTGATTCTTCACTACTGCTGTGGATCCTTGTACACTAAAAACTGTAGCGAGACTCACCATACTCATTGGCCTAAATTGTCAAAAGTGGCTAGTCAAGTTCAAGGTCTCTATCCTTATCCTCAAGGTACTTGATAGTTTCGGCCCAGGGTACCTACAATCTCACCTAAAGCTCCTGAATGAAGACTGATCAAAAACGCCTCTTCTCAGGCACAATGGAACTTTCTACCACAAGCATAAAGCTTGTCAGTGCAGGAGACAGAACTCTCTTGGGGGGTCAATCCCAGACTGTGGGACGAACTCTTACAGAGACTAAACACCATCACAAACATCACCACCTCCCACTCCATATACAAGGTGCACTTCTTGCAGTCTCTAATAGAACCAAACCAAAACACTACACTGAACACATCACCCCCAGCCCCAGAGAGGTTCAGAGCTTAAACCACAAGTTAGTCACATCACCCATCTCACTACTAGAAGACGCTCAGCTACTACTGTGATGAGGGTGGTATAGGAACCCGAATAGGACAGAATAGGCGATTTGAGGGTACCCTACTTGAGACACTTAAAGGGCTTCATTTTCATTGTGCACTCCACAGTTATGAAAATCAGACCCTTTTTGAGGTGCCTTAAGTTGGGCACCCCAAAACTAAAGCTCATTTAGGTCGCAATTTCCAAACAAGTCAAAAGGAGATAGACTCACGGTGAAAATCCGAAATCACTAGGCACTTAGGAGAAGTAACATCACAAAATGTACTTCCTACTTTGCCTTGCTAGAGATGACAAAATTGTTTTATTCTGACAATAATCATGCATGATTCCCCGCACTACCTAGAAATATTGAACATTATTTTATGCAACAGAGTTAGAATATATAAAACAAAGAATAACCCAACTTAGCCCCAAAAAGTAAATACCCTCTACATCCTACTCTGATTAAAATGTTACACATAACTACAATTTGAAAAAATGATTAAGTGGCAATATGTGTATTTGAGTGTGTAAGGTGGAAACCATTCCTTTATTTTTTTTTTTTTATGTTCACATATCCTCCAAAGTCTGCTTCCTCACAGTTCACATGTCAATCAGCTGTATCAGGAGACAGAGAAAGAAAGCATGAAGGTTCCACTGAGAGCTCCCTGGCATAAGAAATATAAAACTGAAAAGTGCATTAGGAACCACTCTGTTTACTGCAATTAACTCCCCCCACCCCCATTGGCAAGTCAGCATTTCTCAGTAGTTTGTTCTTTGTTGGTCCTGCTTCATAAATTGACACTGCATAACTTGCTCAACAAAGGATGGAAAATCGAGTCCATCACCCCAGTTGATAAGTACGATAAGCCCAGCAGCTGAAGAAATGGTGTGGGTTGAATGGGAGGGGGGCACGTTATGGTGGAGAAAGGTAATATGAACGGTGTACATATATATAATTGGGCAGCTTATGTAAAGTGAGTTAGTGGTACCAGCTCCATTCCTAGTGAGTAGATGTCTACTTCATACAAAGACCCACCAGCGGAAATGGTAGCCTTAGGACAGGTCTAGAATTGGTATTTTCTTACAACATTTTTATACCAGCAAAAGCCCGAGTATAGATGTAGTTATACTGACAAAAAAAAATGTCCTTGTGCTCATGCAGCTTATTTTGTTGAAGGAATCGGTATAAACTATAGTGGCAATAGATTGCTTTCCCCAGTATAGCTTCGGCCATGGCTAAAGTGTGATGACTGACCAACACAGCTGCAAACCATCCCTTCTTTAAATGCAGTTATACCATCAAAACTAAGCTTTTGATGGTCTGGCTTTTTTTTTTGCCCAGCTGTGCCAATAGAAGATGCATCACACTGGGAATGCTTTGCCTGTGTACAAGGCTGGTATTCCTATGCTGCCAAAGTGCTCCCAGCGTAGAGGTGGTCTTATACTCTGTTGTGGATAAAAGCTGTATCTACATTAGAAGGGTTTGCTGGTACAGCTGTGCTGGCAAACTTTTTCCCGTGGAGAATAGGCTTTAGCGAAGAAGCTCAGGGTTGAGTTAGGGAATGGAGACAGTTCCTAGAGCAGGGGTGGCCAACCTGAGCCTGAGAAGGAGCCAGAATTTATCAATGTACATTGCCAAAGAGCCACAGGAATACACCAGCAGCCCCCCATCAGCTCCCTCGCCCCACTTCCAAAGCCTCCCACCCACCGGCAGCCCCGCCAATCAGTGCCAGTGCCCCCTCCCTCCCGCACTT
The DNA here is from genome assembly GCF_965152235.1 of Eretmochelys imbricata. Taxonomy (NCBI): domain Eukaryota; kingdom Metazoa; phylum Chordata; order Testudines; family Cheloniidae; genus Eretmochelys; species Eretmochelys imbricata. The sequence continues at coordinate 9,272,231 of NC_135597.1, forward strand.
CCCGATCAGCTGTTTCGTGGCATGCAGGAGGCTCTGGGTGGAGAGGGGAGGAGCGAGGGCACAGCAGGCTCAGGGGGAGGGGGCAGGGCCTATGGCAGAACCAGGGGTTGAGCAGTGAGCATCCCCCGTCACTTTGGGAAGTTGGCGCCTGTAGCTTCAGCCCCGGAGTCGGTGCCTGGACAAGGAGCCGCATCTTAACGTCGGAAGAGCCACATGTGGCTCCGGAGCCCCAGGTTGGCCACCCCGGTCCTAGAGGGATCATTTTACGGTTTAATTAGAGCTGGTTGCATTTATTTATTTATTTTTACATACCATTTTTGACCAGCTCTAGTTCTGATCCCAAGACCCTTCAAGTCAATGGAAATTTCCCCAAAATTACGTCCAGCAGATACTGGACCAGGATCTTGGTCAGGACTGAGTCACATACATAGGGTTGTGCAGAGAGATCTAGCAGTTTTGGTGCCTATGCTGTATATGTCCTGTAGATACACTGTCCCGCCTCAAGTGTTCTCAGTGTATCACTCTACATGACCATGAATGTAGCTTTTTAAATCAAAATGAATTGTGTTCAGATGCCTCACTTTTAGTTACTCCAAATCAGCCTGATTGCATATCTTTTTGAGTTTGCCCCACTGTCCACAAACAGGCTTAGAGTCCTAAAATGCTCATTCAAAAGAAGGAAACAAAGGGATTTAAAATTGCAAATACTAGGCACCAGAAGATTCCTGGGTAACCTTCACCTCTGATTCATATAAATAGGAACTGATGTTTTACTTCTAACATTCCAGCCCAAATTACCTGCTGATGTAAACAGAAACAGTTCTTTTGACTTTTCCAGAGAATTAGTCCCTCCATCTCACTCACAGCAAAGAAGAGTGTCAAAATATGCCCTCTGGAGTCTGAGCTTTGAAATGCCCCATGTTGCTTAACATAGAACTGTATTCTGAAACCAGTTCTTGAGAGAGAGAGAGAGAGCGCGCACACAAGCGAGCTTCAGTTAGAAGACTTGAGGTACTTCTATACCCAAATATCTGAGTGCCTCAAAATCTGTAATATACATAACACAACTGTGTGGTAGGGAAGTGCTATCACCCCAATTTTACAGATGGGAAACTGAGGCCCAGAGAGGCGAAGGTCACACAGAAATTCTGTGGAGGCGCAGAGAAGAGAGCTCAGGTCTCCAGAGTTTTAGGCTACTGCCTTAATCACTGAACCGTCCCTTTGCCCCTGGAAAAGTTCTCTACCGCTTCTGAAAGGCCAGCTCCCCAATTTTGTCTAGGTTTTGTAAAACCTGTTCATGACTACCCATGCTACGTGCACTATTCAGTTTGACACAAAAGGAATGCATAATGATGGGCAAGTTTTGTTGAAGCTAGTAGCTAATTTTGACTCAGCTTTCCTTAATAAACCAAGGATCTTTACTTGTCCTTTTAAGTTATCCTCAAAAGGCTTTATTTCAACATTGCAGATGAAGATATAGTCTTTTTAAGTAACCGCTTTACCCTCTTTGGGAGGCAATTAAGCCGTGTAAAAAATTACCACCTTCTGTTTCTATTCTTGTTATGGTGGATAATTGGTTTGTTTTAAAAGAAAGAGAGAGAGAACTTTTCAGACATTGCCCATTTCAACATTTCTAACTATTTTGAGACTATCGGGGCAAAAAACGGATTCAGAGAAGTTGAGGTATAAAATATCTGGTAGTCCCCGAATTCACCCCCCACACATCTTGTCCCCATCCCCTGCCAATCATTGCTTCTTGAACACTCCCATTAATATATACTATTGCCTCAAGAGCCTTAACATCTGCAGCTTCCGCTCTCACCCAGTGCTCTTGGATTTTCCCATCTCTTCTTGCATGTAATTCCTAATGTCCTGGTCCTGCAAAGGCACAAGTGAAAGCATGTTTAAGCCTCTGCAGGATCAGGACTCAAGTTCTCTTCCCTCTACTTCCTCCAGTCATTATGTTGCTCTGTAATTGTGCTGCACTCTAACTCTGGAGCAGGCTGTACAATTTATGTGGCAGGTGAAGATGAATGCAAAATGAAGAGGTAATGCAGACTGCACTGAATGTTACATCTCTAGCGGACAAACCTTTCATGTTTCACATTTGGTCTGACTGATTGGTTTTAAGTCTCATGGGTTTCAGTAAATATACCCAGATTAGGAAGAGGTTAAAAAGAAAACGATGAATTACAAATTCAAGAACGTGCTTGTTACCCGAACTAACCTGTTCAGGAAAGAGGAGATGATGTTCTATTTGCTGTTCCAAATCCGCTCTGTTCTGCGGTCAATGCCTGTACCTATTCGAAGCATGATCTACGTTAACTTTTTGTCAGTACAGTATAAAGCCTCCAAACTACTGTATCAATGCCATCTTTTAAGAGGATCAAGTCTGTGTAATACCTGGAACTGATCAAAGAACAGGGTGAGGAAATGGTCGAATTTTTTGGTGTTTTTTCCGCACGGAAGTTCAAAAATTCAAATCATAAACACTGAAAGAAAAAAAAAAGAAAAATGCTGAGCACAAAGTTCCCACAATGGTGAAAAAACTGCAGACACATTTCATGAAATTTTCCATTGCTGTTGTTAAAATAATAAAAATGCATTCAGTTTACCCTCCATCACAGTTTTCAGCAGAGAAAGAACTCTGGATTTTCAGCTTTAAAGCTGAGCTACCTCCTGAGTTAAAGTAGCAACTGGTAGCGAAAGTAGCTTCTTATCTTTCACCTGGACCAGCCATCAGAGGGGGACACGGCATGATTTGCCATTGTATTGCATTTTGTATAAGGTGGATCTACTTCGAAAAATGACGATGTAAAAATGGTATTTTACTTTAAACACTGGATCCTTCAATCTTAGTTCACTGTGTGCTGCACAGAATCAACACAGCTAAAGATCTGGCAGCAAAGTTTCAACGTCAGGACCCATAATTTCCCTTCACTTACACCCATTCAACTCCACTGACTTCCCTACGTTGCACAAATGTAATGCAAGAAAGAATTAGAAGACAGATACATTGCAGGCATGTAAAGGAGGGCAGAATTGGACCTGCAGGATTTATTACCAGAGCAGATGCATGAATGAGAAACCACCCAGCTTGACTCTCAGCGCCCAAAGTGAGAGTCTGTATGGGTCAGTTAGGAAAAAAATCCATCTTTAGACATATAAGTTGAGCAAATTTGATCAGGCAATCATTTAGACATAACTAATATGAAACCCAAGCAATTAGAGTTATTCATCTATCAGAATGATCCTGAGTCATCCTTAGTAAAAGGATAAAGAATCCCTTTATTTCTTCATATTCTGGTATAGCAATAATGTTTAACCAGTAGAAAAGACTGGCAAATGACAAGCACAGTATTTCACAGTGATACAAACTTAACTAGTGGCATGCAACAATTCTGAGCATTAAATGCACTAGAGAGAGAGTTTAAAAGTAAATGAATAAAATATTTTAATAATGTAAGATGGGATTTTTCAAGGGCACTCGGTGTTGGTCTAACTCTGCAGCAATGGAAGTCAATGGGAGTTTTGTGACCGACTTTCCATAAGAGCAGAGGTACAAAAACATTGAGTGCTTTGAAAATCCTGCATGAATTCTTATTTATAATGCAGTAACACCTAGGAACCCTAGTCATAGATTAGGGTCCCATTGTGCTAGGTGCTGTACAAACACAGAACAAAAAGATGTTCCCTGCAGGAAAGAGCTTACAATAAAGTGCAATCTGGGAAATGTAATAATCTCCATAGTTTCTTAACATTTTTAATCAAAAATTGCTGTATGCTAAAAAGGATTTTTGGCATCAAGTCAAATATTCTGTCTGAGTGTATCATTAACTTCTAAAACAAACTTCATTCAATCCAGATTATTAGAAAAGCAGCACATCTAACAACACGCTGACCCCTGGGGTCTTGGGGAACTGGTTCATTACTGGCTAAGAGGAAAGACTGCTACTTACAGAAACACCGTCTGCGGTGCCTCTTATCGAACCCTCCTTAGCTTTCTAGAGTTGAAGAGATCACAGCCCAAAACAGCATAACTACAAACTTTGAGCCAGAGAATTTGGCCTTGAATTTGACTAAAGTCAAAAGCAGCACCATCTCCTCGAGGGCAGAGCGACCCCCACTCCTCCAGGACTTTAGTTTGGAGAATTGCCTGAGCCACAATAAATGGCATCTCCCATCCCAAATCAATAGTAAGGTCCTGATTCTCCATTGCTCTGTGCCTTGTGAAGTCATGTACATCAGTGCAAAGTGCATGTATATAGTTGCCATTCTGATCTGGTACCATTTTGAATCCACTTTGCACTGACGTAAAGAGCCTAACAATACACAAGGTAACAGAGAAACAGGCCCCAAGTGTGTAGCGGTGAGTTAGCAAGCTCTTTCATCCCTCCAGCTAGCTACATTTGCTGCAATTCCAGCCCAATAAGAACCGCACACACCATTTCACTATCTGGCTTGACTAAACATACTGCTCTGGCTTTATCTGACATCCTCTGTGAGAGCGATCATCAGAGATACATGCCTCTTAGCTAGCGAGTCTGTTACATGCTCCCCATCAGCATGGCATCAAGTACAGAGCTGCCCACTTAACTCCTCTATAAACTGAAGGTACACAAACACATGCCTTGCTTTTCAACTACCCTAATGGGGTCTGTCATGGGTGGCTGGGGAGTCAGATATTTGGCCTTCCTTCTTAGGTTAAGACTGTGGTGCTTTGTTTTACTTCCTGGGCTTGCTTGTTATTTCCTTCAGCTGCTACAAGATGGCTGAAGTGGCTTTAGTGTATAATCTATTTTGCCTCCTTTTTTTTTTTTAAATGTTTCAGTTGTCACCCTTGAAATCAGCGATAAACAAGCTTAAAGCACTTACCAACATACATACAGCAACCGTATACAACATCAACAATTGTGCTGATGCAACATGACTGAAATCGAAGCACAAAAGGATGGGGTTAAGCCACATTCTCAACCAGAACTTTGGATCAGGGATGTACGTTGGCTGCAGCAGTATCAGAAGGGAATTCTTCTTCTGTACTTCCATTGCCTCATGAAATCACAAGGTATTGTCTTAGCCACAAGATTAATGATTAATTCAAAGTTAATGAGTTGATTCACTTATAAAAATATTGAATAGTACTGGTCCCAAAACTGACCCCTGCAGGACCCCTCTAGATACACCTTCCCAGTCTGACAGTGAACCACTGATAACTACTCTCTGAGTATGGTCTTACAACCAGTTGTGCACCCACCTTATAGTAATTTCATCTAGACTGCGTTTCCTTAGTTTGTTTATGAGAATGGCACGTGGGACAATGTCAAAATACTTACTAAAATCAAGATATAACATAGCTGCTGCTTCCCTGACATTCCACTCAGCCAGTTCAGGAAGTAGAGGGATGGGGGAGAAGAGGACAGAAACGGAGACATGGTTGCCATAGTTACTTGTCATACTGGATGAAGAGAAAAATTAAACTGATAGGGAAAAGACATGTATAAAGAAATACTTAGTTTGATTTTTACTATTCTCGTATTTTAGACATGACCAGTCCCTCCTTCCTTCCCTCCCTTCCTTTCTTGTTTGTTTGCCAGCTTGGAAATTTGAACCAATTTGCACTCATTGAAATGAATAATGTGGATAAATTGGAGAGAGTCCAGCGAAGGGCAACAAAAATGATTAGGGGTCTGGAACACATGAGTTATGAGGAGAGGCTAAGGGAACTGGGATTGTTTAGTCTGCAGAAGAGAAGAATGAGGGGGGATTTGATAGCTGCTTTCAACTACCTGAGAGGTAGTTCCAGAGAGGATGGTTCTAGACTATTCTCAGTGGTGGAAGAGGACAGGACAAGGAGTAAGTCTCAAGTTGCAGTGAGGGAGGTTTAGGTTGGATATTAGGAAAAACTTTTTCACTAGGAGGGTAGTGAAACACTGGAATGCGTTGCCTAGGGAGGTGGTGGAATCTCCTTCCTTAGAAGTTTTTAAGGTCAGGCTTGACAAAGCCCTGGCTGGGATGATTTAATTGGGTATGGGTCCTGCTTTTGAGCAGGGGGTTGGACTAGATGACCTCCTGAGGTCCCTTCCAACCCTGATATTCTATGATTCTATGAAATACTTTGCACAATCTTTCAGAAACTCAGTATCTAAGTACTATACCTGGGATTGGCCTGGCCTTCAGAGGATCCCAAAATGCCCTGTGAAAAGCAGACCATATTTGTCTTGTTTGAAGAGGGAGCCTTAAGCTGTTGGAAGATTTTGATACAGGGAAGAGTAAGGCTATAGTATCGCCTTTGGTTCTTGCCCCAAGGAAGGAAAGTGACCAAATCATTATATCCCTAGTGCAGGGGTTCTCAAACTTCATTGCTCCGTGACCCCCTTCTGACAACAAAAATTACTATACGACCCCAGGAGGGGGGACCTAAGCCAGTGGCCACCCAACACCTCGGGCAGGGGGGACAAAGCCAATGCCCAAGGGCTTCAGCCCTTGGGTTTTGGCTTCAGACCTGGGCGGTGGGACTCAGGCTTCATCTTCTGCCCCAACAAGTCTAATGCCACCCCTGGCAACCCTATTAAAATGGGGTCCTGACTCACAGTTTGAGAACCGTTGCCCTAGTGTATAATCTAGGCTATTGAATCTGTGCACCAGTGCCCTCTACTGGGTGGAATCAGAATTGCCCTATACTGCCAAAAACTACTGGAGATTCTCCTGTAGCTCAGGGACAGGGACCTGTTCTTTTGGAGCAGGAGTTCTGTGTGGCTGTGACCTGCAGCATAGAGGGAAATCTGTCTAGTCCAAGGTGACCACAGATTTGTGATACAGTGTCTTGCATTTGACTGAGGACTTCTTAACAGAATTACTAAAAACAAACCAAAACTGACCCCCACCCCGCCCCGCAAAAAAAAAAAAAATTAAAACCAACTGGTATTTCACTGGACTTTTCCAGAGTAGAATGTTGTTGTTTAAATTTAACAGCTGATTAAGAGGAGGAACATGATAACCATCTCTAGGTATCAGAAGGTAGCAACCTAGCAGTGAAGGAACTCTGAGGGGCTTGCTTTCTGAGTGAGTGTGTCCTTGTATGGCTCCCATCACCACAGTATGTGAGCACCTCCAAAGTACATATATCTCTCAACACAGCTGGGAAGTGAAGTGTGCGTGTGTATGTTTTAAACAAATGGGGCACTAAGGGATGAAGAGATTAAATGACTTGCCCAAAGTGACCATTGAAGTATGTAGTAGAACCAAGAACTGTCCCAGATATCCTCAATACTAGTCCAGTGCCTTAACTGAAAGCCCACCCTTTCTCTCCACAGATTGATCTGGAGGGGAGACAGATGCATTGGCAGATGACTACAGAGACATTGATATAAAGCTCAGCCTGCAAGAGCTAGCGAACGCCTATCAGCTGCACCCACTAGGTGTCCCAATTAATATAGGTTTCAGAGTAACAGCCGAGTTAGTCTGTATTCGCAAAAAGAAAAGGAGGACTTGTGGCACCTTAGAGACTATCCAATTTATCTGAGCATAAACTTTCGTGAGCTACAGCTCACTTCATCGGATGCATACTGTGGAAAGTACAGAAGCTGAAAGCCATTTATAGCCATGCTCATGTGGTCAGTCCAGCAGCCTCTGCAGTGGCAGAGCTCGTTTGCCCTCTCCTGTTGTCTGGAAGGTGCAGGGTGTCCACATTCTCTCCACGGCCAGTGGAAGATGCTTATGGATTTGGGGAGGGCTCAGTGGCTTGAAATGCTCCTCAAAGCAACAACAGTTGGAGAGAAACCACCTTACCCCAGTCCCCCACCACCACCCAAAAAACCTGACGGCAGTCATCCCATGGCTGGCTGATACTTGGAATAAAATCCCAAATCCCCCATGTTGTAGGCAGCACGCTCCCCTGGCAAGCCAGGGGATTTCTGAACCTAGTGCCTCCCCAGAGTCAATTCTGGCTATGGGGATGGGCAGCAAGGAGCTGGGGAGTGAACGATGCTGACAGCACAGCGTCCTGTGATGAGAAAAGGGCACCATATGTGGCAGCGATCTGCACAAATGCCCTGAAATCCCAGAAGGAATGGCCCTGGATTTCCCAGAAGGCTTTCCAGGCTGCCCCCCACGCCGCCTTTTGGCCCACAAATCCTCCCCTCATGAGCAAAGAATTTGGAGTCTCCCCCATGAGTTGCCATTCCTGAGTGACTCAGAAGCAATATTTTATGGCTGTTTTTATCTCTGAAGTCATAGTAAAGTTGGCAGTACCATGTGAGAGAATCAGGTTCCTGCTATCACTGCAGGTCTAAAAACAAAGGAATCTGGTTTCCTTGGTAATAGAAATCCCCTGAAAAATTCTCAGAATATGTGTCTGACCCTTCCGCTCTGAGTAGTTTGTATATAGGCTTGCATGAAAGACCAGACAGTTCCAAGTTCTGAACCGGAACACCATGCTGGGGATTGTCTGGTGCCCACTGGATTTGTGCCAGCATCTCACCCAAGTTTAGGCAAGTTAACCTCTATAATATCCCCTTTCAATTACTCAAGCGAGCATCTGATATCTACATGCTTCAGGAACCCAAGGTATTATGCTGTCTCCTTAGATCACAAGCCTTCCTAACAGTTCACAAGTAGATGAGAGAAGGAAGCCACACCCCTGGGTATGAACCCACAAGGAACTACTCTCCATTAGAGGCCCCCCATTATCCTATTTGCTAAGTGCCAGGGTATCTAGTATCTAAACAGCCCTGTTTATTCACATTTCGGAACTGTTCTTTCCTTTTGATAATAAGTAATATGCTCCACATATCTCGCCTACCATCTGAAACTCAACAGGTAGATCTAAATTGCAAGAAAAGACCCAGGGCATGACCACAGCTGGCTTGGGTCAGCTGATTCAGGCTTGCGAGGTCATAAAATTGCTGTGTAGACATTTGGGCTCAGCCTGGATCCTGGTCTCTGAGACCCCACAAGGGGGAAGGGTCTCAGATCCCAGGCTATATCTCAAGCCCAACCACTGTAAGGTGGATAGAAAGCTGGCTAGATTGTCAGGCTCAATGGGTAGTGATCAATGGCTCCATGGCTAGTTGGCAGCCGGTATCAAGTGGAGTGCCCCAAGGGTCGGTCCTGGGGCCGGTTTTGTTCAATATCTTCATAAATGATCTGGAGGATGGTGTGGATTGTACCCTCAGCAAGTTTGCAGATGACACTAAACTGGGAGGAGAGGTAGATACGCTGGAGGGTAGGGATAGGATACAGAGAGACCTAGACAAATTGGAGGATTGGGCCAAAAGAAATCTGATGAGGTTCAACAAGGACAAGTGCAGAGTCCTGCACTTAGGACGGAAGAATCCAATACATCGCTACAGACTAGGGACCTAATGGCTCGGAAGTAGTTCTGCAGAAAAGGATCTAGGGGTGACAGTGGATGAGAAGCTGGATATGAGTCAACAGTGTGCCCTTGCTCCCAAGAAGGCTCACGGCATTTTGGGCTGTATAAGTACGGGCATTGCCAGCAGATCGAGGGACATGATCGTTCCCCTCTATTGGACATTGGTGAGGCCTCATCTGGAGTACCGTGTCCAGTTTTGGGCCCCACACTACAAGAAGGATTTGGAAAAACTGGAGAGAGTCCAGCGGAGGGCAACAGAAATGGTTAGGGGACTGGAACACAGGACTTATGAGGAGAGGCCGAGGGAACTGGGGATGTTTAGTCTACGGAAGAGAAGAATGAGGGGGGATTTGATAGCTGCTTTCAGCTATCTGAAAGGGGGTTCCAAAGAGGAGGGCTCTAGACTGTTCTCAGTGGTAGCAGATGACAGAACAAGGAGTAATGGTCTCAAGTTGCAGTGGGGGAGATTTAGGTTGGATATTAGGAAAAACTTTTTCACTAGGAGGGTGGTGAAACACTGGAATGTGTTACCTAGGGAGGTGGTGGAATCTCTTGCCTTAAAAGTTTTTAAGTTGAGGCTTGACAAAGCCCTGGCTGGGATGGTTTAATTGGGGATCGGTCCTGCTTTGAGCAGGGGATTGGACTAGATGACCTCCTGAGGTCCCTTTGAACCCTAATATTCTATGATTCTATGACATACAGTGCTATTTTAACCCTGCAGCCTGAGCCCTGCAAGCCCAAGTCAACTGACCTGAACTCCGACACTCACTACTGTGTAGACATACTCACAGTGTAGACCTACCCAAGAGGGATTAACACACATTCATCCATTAAGTCTCACATAACCTATATGGGGAAGGTCCTATTACAGCCATTTTAAAGAGGGGGAAATTGAGTGAAAAAGAAATGAAAGGTAACATTTTCAAAAGTGCCTAAGGAGCCAAAGTCTCATTTTCAGATGTGATTTAGGGACTTAAGTCCCAGCAAAAAAGTAAATGAGTGCCTCTGTACCTTTTGAAAATGGTACTTAGGTTGCAAAAGCACTTAGGCCCAGATTGTTGAAGGTATTTAGGCTTCCAAGGACCCAAAGATGCAGATAGGCACATACAGAAATTTTCAGAATGGGCAGTTAGGTACCTAGGCACTTTTGAAAATCCCACTCGGTGCCTATCTGCATCTTCAGATGCCTAAATACTGTTAACAATCTGGCACCTTTGGTGCTTTGCAAATTTTCTAGCTGATTTCCCCAAAGGTCACACAGTAAGTCACGGTAGCACCACGAATAAGATCTAGGAGGCCTGACACCCGGTAGCTTGTCCTGATCCTGAATTATAAGATGAAGCTCCCATTCCTCATCTTCTTTGCTTTATTCAGTCACTAATTTTTATCTTCATAAATTGAGGGGAAAATATTTCAATGTAGACCTCCACACAAAATACTTAGGAAACCCAACACATCTGCAAAGGGAACTACTGATTCTGAGTGCCTTACAAGACACAGCCTTCGCTTGTGAATTCTCTTCACACTAAATTTCACCCCTTCCAAAATAAAACTAGTCTAGATGTTCAGTAGACTGGAAGGAAAAAAAGAATTGTATTGAAGCCCAAAAGGCCTGGTTCGTGTTGCAAGGGTTAAAATATTTCTCACACTGCTCACTTTTTATTTCTTTCTTCCAAAAAGCACTAATGTTAAGCCTTGCAATCTGATAGAAAAGCAAAGATCAGTCACTGAATGACCAGAACAGAGCGCACTCAGCTGCCAGTATATCTGGTGACAAAGGTCTCCAGAAACATTGAAGAGCAGTGTGAAAATCAGGCTTGATATATGGCAAAGGTGATGCACTCAGGCGTGTAGCACTTATTTATTTGACCAAAGGCAGGTATAAGGGTTATTTCAGCAGTGAATGTGCATGGCTGTTCATTAGAAGAAAATGTGGTATAAGTGAAAAAAATTAGGGCAAGGGAAATATCGTCCAGGGGAGGGAGGGAGCACACATCCTGCCCTGATTTGAATAAGATCTTTATCTGCTTCTGCCAAATGGCTCAGAGAGCTTTAAAGGGCAATGCTACATTTCTCTTACAACTCCTCTTTATGGGAAGAAATCAAGGAGTGTTGTGAAACAGTTGGAAATCCTGCTGCTAAACAGAGCAGATCCCTGCTGTGCTGCTACCCTGTGAAGCTTAAGGCTCATCAGCCTGAACTCCCAAGGATAAAAGCAAGGTTGGACCTGGTTCACCCTCTGCGTGCACATGTTGTCGCTGAAGCTAATCAGACTAAGGAAGCTGTAATCAAGGGCCACAGTAAATAGTGAATTTGCAAATCAACTACCATCCCCCTTTCTCTTGGTTTTAGGGCTCACCCAGATTAGGGAAATTTACACAGATTCCACTGCACAAATGCACAAGGGGAGATAAGGAACAAGGGGTTGTTGATGGGAAAATGGCAGCTCTGAATATCCAGATTCATCAGCCAGCCCCGCAGGATGCAGAAGCCCCAACACTTACTGCCAGCCTGAAGCTCTCCATAAGCCCAGTCAACCTCTTCATGCCTATAGGCCGTTTATTTGCTCTGTGCATTCCCTGGCATGAAGATTTAACCTGCAAAACGTTTGTTCTGTTTTGTGACCGGGTATGGTCCTCTTTCCTCCACCCAAATTCTAAGAAACTGTTCAGGTCAAGTTTGCATTTTGCATCCGGCTTTTAAAAACCACATGAAACATAAGTAGCCTCCTTGGTAGGTCGCTCTTAAAAGCCTCTTGTCTTGTAATTTGCTAACAAAAGTGCAGGCAAATTATCTGCGTTTTTGTCTTTGCTTCTAAATAAAGACACAGCTCTGTCTAGGAAGCAGTATATTTTTGAGTGGTAGGAAAAGTATCTTTTAATGGTCTCAGGTGTTCATTATTTGCTTCTGAAATCTCCGCCGCAGTAAATGGTTTAAAATTGACAGCAGTGGGATGTTCAATGCAGAGTGCAATCAAACAAGCTGAAGCTAATGGCAACATTGGGATTTTTAGAGCTCTTGAAATGCAACAAACAGGGTTGGTCCTTAAAAGTAAAGGAATGAATGTGGCCTGATTCCCCCTTGCCTTACTTCTAGTGTAGTCACTGAGTATGTTTTCATGGTAATGTAAGCTCAGGATCAAGCCCAAACCCCACTTCCATCTACATACTAATCTGTCCGACTCAGGCCTGGGCTGCAGGGATGAAGAAGTTGAGCCGGGGTCTCAAAGGGACTCGGACCCAAATTCCATCTTTTGCAGTGTGGAGGAAGCTCAGGAGTGGGCCCCCCACACTTGGGCCCTGAGAGTCCGCCACAATCCCACGGGCCAGCGTTCTTTGCCTTCCCTAGCCGAGAGTCCCCCAATTGACTCCCAAGAAATGGAAACAACCCCCGTTTTTCAAGCACAGCTGCTCAATGTCTAACCCTTCCATTTGGTTCTGGCTGGTGAGCTGCAAACACATTGAACCTTCTCCTATATTTGCAATGGGGACTGACCAGAAAAAGTCTTACGCCAAATGTGCTGTTTGGTTGTCACAGGAACAGAGCCAGATTTTGGTGAATCTCTGGGGTGAAGCAAGGGAAAAGTTCTATTTTAGCACGCATACCAGGAATGACCACAGGTACCAGGAAATAGTGAAGAAGCTGGCAGCATTGGGAATGACCAGACCAGCGACCAGTGCAGGAAGAGGATTAAGTGGCTCCAGACTGACTATTGGAAAACCAGGGCTGAGAAGCACACTCAATACATCTATGTATAATAATACAGAATGTAAATGCAAGCCCGCTCCTTTCCTAAACAGTCTTCTCATCCATAACAAAAATGCATAATAATCAACACCCCCATTACTGTGTCCAGTGACAGTTCCCCATTTCATAGCTTAATGTGACAGTACCTTATATACTGTAAGCCTTGCTGCACAAAAACATTAAAAAAAAACCTTACTAGTCTACCACTTCCATTGATCCATGCAGGTCCATAACGTGGAAGCACAGAGCATCCCTGACTTCTGTTGCCCAGCTGCAATCCTGCTCTAGCTGGGATAGGAGCACTTTCTGGCAAAGTGTACCGGGTCAGCAATCCATTACTGTCATAGCTCCATTCAGGGGCAAATGGTTCACAAAGATTGTGATGAGCACAGCTGGCCACAATAATGTGGACAGCAGTGGTAACAAAGGCATCCAAACATGTCTGTAAACAGCACCAGTGGGATAAGTCACATGACTTATGAGGAGAGGCTGAGGGAGCTGGGATTGTTTAGCCTGCAGAAGAGAAGAATGAGGGGGGATTTGATAGCTGCTTTCAACTACCTGAAAGGGGGTTCCAAAGAGGATGGCTCTAGACTGTTCTCGATGGTAGCAGATGACAGAACGAGGAGTAATGGTCTCAAGTTGCAGTGGGGGAGATTTAGGTTGGATATTAGGAAAAACTTTTTCACTAAGAGGGTGGTGAAACACTGGAATGCGTTACCTAGGGAGGTGGTAGAATCTCCTTCCTTAGAGGTTTTTAAGGTCAGGCTTGACAAAGCCCTGGCTGGGATGATTTAACTGGGAATTGGTCCTGCTTCGAGCAGGGGGTTGGACTAGATGACCTTCAGGGGTCCCTTCCAACCCTGATATTCTATGATTCTATGATTTTAGTTTGTCAATACACATTCAACCACCATTATGCACCTGCTAAGAGCGTAACTGAATCTTCTTTTGCCAGGCCCTCTGAGATCAGAATACAGTTTCATAAACCAAGGCAAAAGGAGATAAGTTGGGTCCCTCAGGATAACAATGAGAACACGAACTCCATTTATGACAATAATAGTGTCCCAGCCTGTCCATGAATTTAGACTCCCGATTGCTGGAAAACCCTGGCATTGTTAACATTTCCAATTCAGCTCATTGTCAACAAAGGCCTGCAGAATAATGGAGTAGTACCCTTTGAGGTTTATGTACTCACGTGTTCCTTGAGAAAGGCAAACTATGGTCACGAGTCCCATCAATGGCCCTGTCACCATTTGGAAACTCCGTTCTCTCAAAACCGGCACTTATTTCAGGGCTATTGTTTATACCTGCCACTTCTGAGTAAATCACTTAAATCATAAATCTCCACCACCACTTTACCCACAATTGACTTTCCAACATCAAACTGAAAAGGAGGACTAGTGGCACCTTAGAGACTAACCAATTTATTTGAGTATAAGCTTTCGTGAGCTACAGCTCACTTCATCAGATGCATTCAGTGGAAAACACAGTGAGAAGATTTATATACACACGGAACATGAAAAAATCATAGAATCATAGAATATCAGGGTTGGAAGGGACCTCAGGAGGTCATCTAGTCCAACCCCCTGCTCACAGAAGGACCAATCCCCAATTAAATCATCCCAGCCAGGGCTTTGTCAAGCCTGACCTTAAAAACTTCTAAGGAAGGAGATTCCACCACCTCCCTAGGTAACGCATTCCAGTGTTTCACCACCCTCCTAGTGAAAAAGTTTTTCCTAATATCCAACCTAAACCTCCCCCACTGCAGTTTGAGACCATTACTCCTTGTCCTGTCCTTTTCTACCACTGAGAATAGTCTAGAACCATTCTCTCTGGAACCACCTCTCAGGTAGTTGAAAGCAGCTATCAAATCCCCCCTCATTCTTCTCTTCTGCAGACTAAACATCCCCAGTTCCCTCAGCCTCTCCTCATAAGTCATGTGTTCCAGACCCCTAATCATTTTTGTTGCCCTTCGCTGGACTCTCTCCAATTTACCCACATCCTTCTTGTAGTGTGGGGCCCAAAACTGGACACAGTACTCCAGATGAGGCCTCACCAATGTTGAATAGAGGGGAACAATTACATCCCTTGATCTGCTCGCTATGCCCCTACTTATGCATCCAAAAATGCCATTGGCATTCTTGGCAACAAGGGCACACTGCTGACTCATATCCAGCTTCTCGTCCACTGTCACCCCTAGGTCCTTTTCCGCAGAACTGCTGCCTAGACATTCGGTCCCTAGGCTGTAGCTGTGCATTGGGTTCTTCCATCCTAAGTGCAGGACCCTGCACTTATCCTTATTGAACCTCATCAGATTTCTTTTGGCCCAATCCTCCAATTTGTCTAGGTCCCTCTGTATCCTATCCCTGCCCTCCAGCGTATCTACCACTCCTCCCAGTTTAGTATCATCCGCAAATTTGCTGAGAGTGCAATGCACACCATCCTCCAGATCATTTATGAAGATATTGAACAAAACTGGCCCCAGGACCGACCTCTGGGTCACTCCACTTGACACCAGCTGCCAACTAGACATGGAGCCATTGATCACTACCCGTTGAGCCCGACAATCTAGCCAACTTTCTACCCACCTTATAGTGCATTCATCCAGCCCACACTTCTTTAACTTGCTGACAAGAATACTGTGGGAGACCGTGTCAAAAGCTTTGCTAAAGTCAAGAAACAATACATCCACTGCTTTCCCTTCATCCGCAGAACCAGTAATCTCATCATAGAAGGCGATTAGATTAGTCAGGCATGACCTTCCCTTGGTGAATCCATGCTGACTGTTCCTGATCACTTTCCTCTCATGTAAGCGCTTCAGGATTGATTCCTTGAGGACCTGCTCCATGATTTTTCCGGGGACTGAGGTGAGGCTGGGTGTTATCATACACACTGTAAGGAGAGTGATCACTTAAGGATGAGCTATTACCAGCAGGAGAGCGGGGGTGGTGGGTGGGGGAAGAAAACCTTTTGTAGTGATAATCAAGGTGGGCCATTTCCAGCAGTTAACAGGAATGTCTGAGCAGCAGTGGGGGGGGCGGGGGGATAAACATGGGGAAATAGTTTTACTTTGTGTAATGACACATCCACTCCCAGTCTTTATTCAAGCCTAAGTTAATTGTATCCAGTTTGCAAATTAAGTCCAATTCAGCGGTCTCTCATTGGAGTCTGTTTTTGAAGTTTTTTTTGTTGAAGAATTGCCACTTTTAGGTCTGTAATCGAGTGACCAGAGAGACTGAAGTGTTCTCCAACTGGTTTTTGAATGTTATAATTCTTGACGTCTGATTTGTGTCCATTTATTCTTTTATGTAGAGACTGTCCAGTTTGACTAATGTACATGGCAGAGGGGCATTGCTGGCACAGGATGGCATATATCACATTGATAGATGTGCAGGTGAACGAGCCTCTGATAGTGTGGCTGATGTGATTAGGCCCTATGATGGTGTCCCCTGAATAGGTATGTGGACACAGTTGGCAACGGGCTTTGTTGCAAGGATGGGTTCCTGGGTTAGTGGTTCTGTTGTGTGGCATGTGGTTGCTGGTGAGTATTTGCTTCAGGTTGGGGGGCTGTCTGTAGGCAAGGACTGGCCTGTCTCCCAAGATTTGCGAGAGTGATGGGTCGTCCTTCAGGATAGGTTGTAGATCCTTGATGATGCGTTGGAGAGGTTTTAGTTGGGGCCTGAAACTGTTTAGCAATGCACCTGTAGCAGTCTGGGGCAGCCAGCGTCCAGACAGTTAAAGCAATCTGCTTCTGGACTGGTAGAGCCATCCTCATGCATGCATCCTGACGCTGGAGGATTGGGATGAGATGCTCACCAAGCTCCAGAAATGAAACTTTCTTCATGTAAAATTTCTGGACCGACCAGTGGTCATCCCAGCTCCGCATGATGTGTTCCCACCAGTCTGTGCTTGTGACCCTGCTCAAGAAGTATCGGTCTACACAGAGGGCATCAGTTACCAAGAGGCATGAGCAGCATCAGCCAGTTTGAGTCTGCCATGTCTGTATCATCCTCCTTCTCCCTACTCCATCAGATGCCTTCTGAAGGTCAGAGAATGCTGCTGAAATGTCCACCAGTGTCTCTTGGATGCTTTCCTGAAACCAGAGTGAAAGCATAAGCAAGAGGATCTTCTGAAATAGCGGCTCCTCCATGTTGCTGGCTACAGTTGCCGGGAGCATGCAAACCAAAATGGTGCATCATCAGGATGTGCGGATGGGCTGTAACAACTTCCTGTGACATGGGGGATGGACAGCCAAGTTTTCCCACACTGCCATGATCACAAGACTGGAGAGGCCACATTCAGGGAGGGCACGAGGAACTCTGCACTAGGGTGGGTTGGACTTGGATCTGCGTACTGCAGTGTGGTCACTGGAGCCCCTGTGTGGGGTCCGGGCTCAAAAATTCTTAACCTGTAAATCACCAATCAGTGTGGACGCACGAGCCCTAGGCTTTCACACCCAGGGTTAGTGGACTCAAGCCCTACTAACTCTGGACTTACATTGCAGTCTAGGCATACCCATTCATATCCAGGCAGGAGGAGTCTAAAATGCTAGCATGGTGTGCGTGGAGCATTCTGATTCAATATTATTTAACACTTGCATTGCACAGTTGTATGGGACTGTGCAAGATATAAGGCAGCGGAGAATCAGCTGATGATTACTACTTTAGTGTAAAACACCAAATGAAAGTGTTTTTCATGGGGGGATTGATTCTCCATTCCATCGCAGGAACAAAGTACAGGAAACTGCTCCAGGGCTGCCCTGCTTGCATCAGGGGCAAGTTAGAGCTCTGGCTTCACTTTTAAGCCACCTTTGCAGTTCCCATATTCTGGAGCACACTATGAACATTGGGTGCAGAGAATAGCCATAAGTGTACTCCACTTCAGCCACATCCCTTCCTCCTCTGGCTCTCACCCTCCCTCCCTCCCACTCCCTGTCCCCAACAGCACCCTTCCACCAGAGTCTGGGATCAAGGCCAGCATAGACTCCTTATACCAACAGCTGGAGAGAGCTTTTACAAAGAGGGTATTTTACATCCCCTTTGAGGCCCTTTGATGTGCAATTTCAAGGGCCTCTGCGTCAATGAGAATCAAGATTTTCCATCTACAGCTAGGGAGACAGAGATGAAAGCTTCAGCCCTCCAGTCACTAAAAAAAGAGCTCTGTAAGACACCTGTACTGATTCAGTCTGTCCCTAGTGCAGAACGTCCGTGAAAGCTTCAGTGAGCCATCTGGAGAGGTTCACTTTGCCTTCAGCTTGGCTGCGAACAGAAACAAGCTCGTCATCATAAAGTGGATTGGATGAGGTTACAGCCGACTAAGACAAATGGGTTTTGCTTTCAAGTGCATAAACCGAGGATGTGTTATTTGGAATCTAACTGACATTTGAGGGGATTGTCTTTGAAATTCTACCATCTGGGGTGACAAGTGCTCGTGCACACTGTCAGGTACGGAGTGACGAATCCCAACCTGTGTACGGGGCTGGGGAAATGAAGTCCCAGATTTTATTCCTCACATGATAAAAAGTGACTTGACTATCCCAACAAACACATTCAGAAAGGAACCGAAGATGAACCCTTTGGCTGGTGCTTTATCTATCTATCTCATTGGCGATCCTTCGAGGATGATCTCTTTCACAGGTTTTATTTTTCATTCGTCCTTTGGTGACTGAGGAGTCGGATCCTTGAGCCATGGGGTCATTAGCAGACATTGCAGGTGGCGTTGGAAGACAGGGTTGGGCCGTGATTGCCGTGTGACTGTTCTTCCTTTCTCGTGTTTTTCTGCGATCAGGGCAAGGTGATTTTCCTCAAAAGTGGACGTTCCCTCTCTGACAAGTCTTCGCCAGTTATCCCTTTCCTGGGCTGCTGTCTACCAGTGTGCGGTGTTGATGCTGCATCTCTTGATGTTTATCTTCAGGGTGTCTTCAAAGCGGTGGTAATCCCAACTCTCCTCTATGGCTGAGAGACTTGGGTGATCTACAGAAAACATCTAAAAAGCCTGGAACACCAGCACCAGCACTTACTTCAGAAGATCCTCAACATAAAGTGGGAGGATCATCACACTGTCAGTGTCCTCACAGAGGCCAACATCTTCAGAGTTGAAGTCCTGATTTTCCAACACCAGCTGAGAAAGAGTGGGCACTCTGTGCGCATGCCTGATGTATGCTTACCAAAACAACTGCTTTATGCCCAACTCACCAAAGGAGAAAGGAAACGAGGAAGCCAAATCTATCTATCTATACACACACATGAGTTAGGTATATTATTAGGTATATAAGAGTTAGGTACTAGATGGTCCCATCACCATAATATATGGTCACCTTACAAACACAGGATTGCTAACCCTAAGTATTCAAAAATTGTAATAAATGAAAATTAAAAAGATCTCATGATTTTTAAGCCAAAGATAATTTTTCTGTTCCTTTTATTTGTCTTCTGGATTTTGAGCCCATATTGTTCACTTAGGTCATATTTTTAAGCTTTTCCCTGCAGCCAAGAGCTTAGGTAGGTACTTCAAAAAAAATACGAAATTTTCACATAAAGCACGACATTTCATAAGACATGCAATAAAATTGTGAGAGTTGGCAACACTGTTAATTCATTTATCCCCAGAAGATCCCTTTGAGGTCGGGAAGTATCATTATCAAGATTTTACAGATGGAAAACTGAGGTAGAAGTGCACAGAAATTAAGTGACTCACCCAAGGTCATGTGGGAAGTCTGTAGCTAAGGCCATGTCTACAGTACAGGTGCTCCACCGCACAGCTGTGGAACAGCAGTTATACTGCTGTAGCACCAGAGAGTGGATGCTTCCCACGTTGATGGAAGGGTTTTTCCTATCACTGGAGGTAATCTGACTCTCAGAGTGGCAGTAGCTCTGTTTTTCAATAGAAAAATTCTTCTGTTGACCTAGCTGACTCTACACCAGGGGTTAGGTCGACATAGCAACAGAGCACAGAGGTGTTAATTATTCACACCCCTGAGCACAGTAGTTACGTTAACCTAACTTTTAAGCGTAGATCTGGCCCGAGTCTGGAGCTGAACCCAGATACTCTGAGCCCCAGCCCAGTGCCTTAATCTTCTTGTGAAGAGAAAGCAACTGGTGAGAGCCATGTGTTCTTTGTGAAATGTCATTCCTGTAAATGCTGCTCTTAAATGAAGCCCTCCCAAGAATAAGCTCTCAGAGACTGGTATTTCTGGACTTGGAGTGATTTCTATCCTGGTCACATCCACAGCATGACACACTTGTGAAGCGACAGCCACTTTATATTTCAGTAATGTCTTTTGCCCAAGGGCTGTAAATGTCTAAATCAAGATTGTATGTTATTTCTAAAAGGTATGCTCTAGTTCAAACAGGGATTAATTCAGGGAAGTCCTATGGCCTTATGTTATACAGGAGGTCAGACTAGATCATCACAGTGGTTCCTTCTTGCTCTATAATCTTGTCTTTCTGGGGTTAAGATCATCAACTGTGGGTTGATACTAGGTTATATTTCCTGCATTTACAAGGGTTACCGTTGATTGACTAAAACAACGAGGAATCTTGTGGCACCTTAAAGATGAACAAATGTATTAAAGCTTATGCTCTAATAAATTTGTTAGTCTTTTAGGTGCCACAAGACTCCTCGTTGTTTTTGCTGAAACAGACTAACACGGCTACCCCTCTGAAACACTGATTGACTAGACAGTCTTCCCTTGCCCCTTAACTTTTCCATTAATCTCTTTTTTAAACGACAGCATGTGGGGTAGATTTTTAACAGTCATCTATTTTCTTTTTGACAAAGAAAAATCTGGTTAATTAATCAATTTCTTAATTGCAAAATTAAGATCTTATTTGATTAAGAAATTTGTTCCACTGAAAAGCCATTTGTCAGAGCAGCTGTAAAAAAAAAAAAAAAACCTGCTGAAAAAGTCATACAGGGCCTGGTTTTTACCACCAAATAGAAGGTCTGTCAGTATTTGCATTATAACAATGGGTTTTTTATTATGTGGTCATGAAAATTCAATCTGGGCTCAAAATCTTGGGATGCAAAATTTTAGCTGGGAGCCCATTTGTATCATCAAATCTGCAAAACAATCATTTTAAAGTATGGGAATGTCGGGCACGACAAGATGAAACCGAGGTGTCTGGTTTTGAGCTCTTACTTCTGCCAGTAGTGCAGGGCATTGATCTGACCACTGATCGACTGAGTGAGGTTCTATAGGTCAATATCTTATGCTTTGGAGGAAAGTCGTGCTTCTGGGGGGAAATGAAGTGCTGCTTAAAGCTTTTGTGTCTTTGCTCTCTAAGTGCTGCATTGGCAGGGTTCTCATGGCTTCACCAGTAGCCGACAGGGAGGGCACTCAACCTATTTAAAGGGATACTACCCCATTCCTGTACACACCACCATCTACGTTTACATTGGGACATGAAGCTGTACACCTTGATTTAATTTGATTTTATCAGCATCACCACTAAGCAGGTATGATTAGATCATTCAGTTGGTGTCTTCGGAAGCTGACATTAAATTAAGAAAGAAATCCAGAAATAAAGCGCAAGGGAGACCACACTCATATGACAATGAAGTAGTTCACTTCAATTTAACATTCTGGAGCCTGAGCGTGATTTATACGAGGACCGCATCAAAGCCCTGGAAGTGCATAGGGACTTAAAGTGGGCATAAATGGAGCTAACCACTTATGGACCCTTGATGCTGCCGGAGTGTATAAAAGAGAGAGAACCGTGACCTTCCTCCCCTACCCATTTGATGGCTGGTGGAACTGACTGAGCATTTGTGGAGTATTATAATTTGCTGATTGTACAGGTCAGCAACAAATTACCACCCCTATGCTGCTCAAGGGGAGGCTTTATGACTAAGGCCGGTCTATCCTTAAGAATTTAACAGGCAAAGCTGCATCAGCTAGGGATGATTTTTCTCTGACAGAGCTTTGCCAATAAAATCCTAAGCATAGACACAGTTATACCAGTATAACTGAACTTATGCAGTTACAGCTTATGCCTGTCGGGGGAACAAGCAAATATTGTACCAGTATAAGCACTTTCATACCTACATAACTGTGTCCACACTAGAGGGTTTTATGGTTGTAGCTAAAATGGTATAACTATATCAGTACAATCCTCCTAGTGTAGACAAGGCCTCAAGAAGGGTGTCTTTGAGGCACACTACCTCCCAGGGCTATTCCTGGGACAGTGCATCTTGGTGAAACTGGTCAAAGCTCAGAATTTCTCTTTTTGAATTTTCTTCATTTGAAATAGAAACAAAACCCCAAAAAAGCCAATTTTCTAAAATTTCTGACAAAAACTACATTTCTGAAAAAAAATCAGGTCAAATGAAATATTTTGTTTGGATGAAACCTGTGTTTTGATTTAGTTTTACACATTTTTATTTCATATATATAGAGAGTTATACATATCATTAATATTTATTGTATTTTAAAACTAAGGATTAATAATTTTAGCATTGTAATATAATATAAATACCCAAAAGAAGAATGTATTGAAATGAATAAAAATATTTTTGAAACATTTGTTCAGAAACAAAAAAACCCTCCCAACATTCCATTCCAATAAGTTCAAAAGAGAACATCTTGACCTTTGCAAGATGCTTTCTTTGAATTTTTTCCTCAAATTGAAGTTTAGTTGAAACTGATATGTTCCCGTGAAACACTGTGATTTCAACCCATGGATTTCAATGTCCCATCAGAAAATTTGCAACCAGTTTTTGCAAAAAGAAAAGGAGTACTTGTGGCACCTTAGAGACTAACCAATTTATTTGAGCATAAGCTTTCGTGAGCTACAGCTCACTTCATCGGATGCATACTGTGGAAAGTACAGAAGACCTTTTTATACACACAAACCATGAAAAAATGGGTGATTATCAACCAGTTTTATGCACCATGCCTTGCTCAGGGCTGTGCCTGGAATCAAAATCTACACCTATGTTATTAATACTTTTGAAATGACCTTATTAAAACACAACATTAATGACTAACCTCAATCATGGATTTCAACAAGAATCTGTTTGACCAAAACAAAGGGAGGGCAAAATGTCTGAGACAGATTCAGCTAGATTAGGACAGACAACTTTTCCCGGGAACTTTCTTAAGCAACCACTTGAAGCGACTGGTTTTGGTTCTTAATGGAAGTATTCTTGTAATAAAGGATTACAAAATTGTACTCTTTGCTTCTACTTGTAAATCAGGGTGGTCACTTAAAACAGCATGTTGCCTAGTAAAGGTAGCCTGTAGGACACAATATTTCACATTGAATTAATGAGAGAAAAATAAAAGCTTACTCAAAATCAAACAGAGATAGAATATACAAAGAATGAATCCTCACAGTGTAATTTCACTAACCTAAACGCATCTTTCTAATTTATCACATTGAAACTGTGTTCAGAAAGATAGAATGGGCTCACACTGTTCAAACTCATTTCACGTGACCTTTTCCATCTTCCTAGTCCGATTTATTTTTGGACACTTTCAGATCACATCTGGATTTGCAGGCATTAAAGGGTAAAGGATCAGAATAAATGCTGATTATGGAGAAGCAAAGGTCCATACTTTTAATATAAAGACAAAGAGAGCACATATCAATTCCATAATGGACAGATTTGAAAAAAGAAAACCCTAAAACTAAAGTATAGCCTTTTTACTATTTTCCATGCAGTTCAATTAGAGTTACTAAAACATGGACAAAGTATTTTTGGTTTTGGTTTTAAGAAGCTACTGGAGTTAGACATTTAAAAAAATCTTATTCAATTATTTAAAATATTTCAACAGATACTAATAATGTATCTGACACTACCAGTGAGTCTTGCCCTTGCTAGAAACACCATTTATTTTGTGTAGCGCAAGAACTAGCTGCCACTAATGAAACCCCACTCTCATCAAATGGGCTGAAAACAGGGAGCCAGTGCAGTCACGTGGTTAGACTAGAAAACTCAGGGCACATCAACACTGCCCCTCAGTCCAAACTATAGGACAGTGTAGACATGCTTAAGATTCTGGTCAATTTTCCCACACCTATTTGAGGGAACTTATTCCAATGGTCAGACATGGTCCAATGGTCAAAAAAACCAATTTTTATGACATTGAGCTTCCTGTTCTATCAGTCATTGTTGACAAACTCAGCACTGTTACATCAGGGGCCAAATTCATGCATGATGTAACATACATTGACTTCAAGGGACATTTTAGCAGCAATGAATATGGCCCATTTATTTTTAAGCTCCTTTCTCTATCTCCCTTTTTTTGCATGTACTAATAACGAAGAGGAAAAGTTATGGAAATTGTTTGAAGTAGTATTTGGCACTGGTGAGGCCACATCTGGAGTATTGCGTCCAGTTTTGGGCCCCCCACTACAGAAGGGATGTGGACAAATTAGAGAGAGTCCAGCAGAGGGTAACAAAAATGATCAGGGGGCTGGGGCACAAGACTTATGAGGAAAGGCTGAGGGAACTGGGCTTGTTTAGTCTGCAGAAGAGTGAGGGGGGATTTGATAGCAGCCTTCAACCACCGGAAGGGGGGTTCCAAAGAGGATGGAGCTCGGCTGTTCTCAGTGGTGGCAGATGACAGAACCAGGAGCAATGGTTTCAAGTTGCAGTGGGGGAGGTTTAGGTTGGATATTAGGAAACACTATTTCAATAGGAGGGTGGTGAAGCACTGGAATGGGTGTTACCTAGGGAGGTGGTGGAATCTCCTTCCTTAGAGGTTTTTAAGGCCCGGTTGACAAAGCTCTGGCTTGGATGATTTAGTTGTTGTTGGTCCTGCTTTGAGCAGGGGTTGGAGTAGATGACCTCCTGAGGTCTCTTCCAACCATAATCTTCTATGATTCTAAGTAGCCATTATTTACTGAGTACAGTTGTATGTTTTATTACTGTGCAAAACAATCTGGGGGAAAGGGAGGAGGAGTTAAGAACAGGGGATACAAAATAGATACATTTATACACAAAATGTGATATAAACTTTGCTGTGACCCAAACCTACTAAATCCTTGCTTCATCAAAGATTGGGAGTAAAATTTGGCAGGAAATGGTTTTCCTGTCCCACATCGGGATGAAAAGTGAAAATATAAAAACATTTTGTGAACTGGTAATCCAGAAAAACAATAAATCCTCTGATCAATTCAGTCAACAGGTTTTATTTCAATTTTCACTTTTTAAACCTCTTTTTAAGTATAAATTAACTGAACCTTCAAAAAAAAAATTTTTTGAACCAAAAAATAAATGGTCTCTTTTAAAAAAGTCAGAGAAAGCTGTTTAGACAATTTCAATTTCCCCCCCCCCAAACATTTTTTCAGACAAGGACATCCACTGAAATTGACCCTTTCACACAAAGGGTTTAAATTTTACCAAATAGGCATTTTTCCAACAAAAGAAGTTTTGTCAGAAAATTCAGAAGCACCAATTCTTCGGGGTAACTGGATGAGGTTTTTGTAGGGCTTATTATAGAGAACGGTGGTTGAAAATCCATTCTATGCATAAGCCAGTCTTCAAAATAAGTCTGAAGTGTAATTTAATGTAGAAATCCTGGAAATTAGAAGACTTGAGTTTTGTTTTTAGTGTCACCGACCTCTAGGTTGTGAACTTGGATGCCACTTTCCAGACTGCAGTGAAATCTTATATCTGAGTTATAACTCTGTGGAAAATGAGGCTGTTAAGAGTTTAGAGAGCCATAATATTAGAAGACTCTTCATGACCCTATGTGAGGGACTGTCCGTGAAGACTTCTTCCTGAATTTAGATTGCCCTTCTACAGAAGGTCTATAGAGCAATTCTACCAAGGCCACAAGGCCTGTAATCCCTATAATAAAGTTCAAAAATCCTGGTTCCCAGCCAGAGTAGCTTTATTAGCACTTCTGATAAAAAAAACAACCCAGTTTCACACAGCATGATGGTGGAGCAGGTCTTAGGAGTCCAAGTGCCACTGAAATTCAATGGCACTTGTGCTCCTAAGTCATCTGGGCCCTTTTCAAAATTACTCAACATATTTATTGGGCCAGTTTCTACTTTAATTTACAATCCTTGGCCAATATCCTATTTAAGTGCTACGTAGAGTATGCTCAGATTTAGCCGAGTAACAACTAAAGACAATCCTGAAATGGCTTCCCAGTTGTATTCAAGAGAATACAAGTTCTGCTCTCAGTTACACCAGTACAAATCCAAAGGAGTTAATGTATATTTAGGGCCTGAATATGAGCCAAAGTGCATAGAAGTCCATGAACTTCAGCTCCCTTCCTAAAGCGTCATGTGGTAAATGGCCACTGAATTTAATAGTGGTGGAGCCAGTCGTGTTCTATAGAAATTAGGGCGGGGTTTTTCAAAATTGCCTATGGGAATTAAGCTCCCAAATTCTATTGAATTTCAGTGGGAGCTGAGTGCTTAATTCCCTTAGGCTTCTTTGAAAATCCCAGACAAAATAAGATATTATAGCAATGATCCATCACCTATAGAACTGAATAGAGAATAACATCTTTTCTACAGGTTTTTTCCAACTGTTGCATAGGATTGTAAGGGAGAGGTATAATCTTCTATGAAATTCTATAGGATCATTTCAAAGAAAAGTTTCTCATTTTCTATTTTTTTTTCAACTCTCTTCCATAAAGGCCCAGCTTCAGGGTCCCACATCCTGCCCTGTGATGCCAGGAGGGTTCAGACCATTTTCTAACCTCTCATCTCCCTTGTGTATGTATTAATGAGAGAGCAGAACTTGCCTCTATTCATTACTGGACTATCCCTACAGGAGCGATTCTCTGGGGGAACCCAGTGTTCGTATTTTGCCGTCAGGATATTATTCTAATTTTCAATATTTTTCAACCAAAATTAATTAACAATTTGAATGCAGATAGGGATGGAATAATAATAATAATAAAAACCAGTTCCGCTGCTGCAAACACAATATTACCGAGTAAATGCTGCTCTGTATGCCACGAGATTGCTCATAAGTTAGGGTATTTTGCCTGAAGGTTACAGATGGAACAGGTCTAGTACTGAAGACATACCTACCCTGGGACCCATCGATTTTCATATTAAGACTGGTTGAACATTCACAAGGACTATTAAGTGCACACAGATGCACGCATACACAAAAATGCTCCTCCTGAGAGCAGCACTGATTGCCGAAAGGATGATAATACAGAAGCAGAAATTGTCTGCCTTCCTGAGTATGGCACATAGGAATTAAAAAGAAAAAGAAAAAAAAAAAAAAAAAAAAAGAAAGAGTGAGCCAGCAAGATCATTGTTCAATACACTCTGAATCCAGTGGACTGCATTGGAGGTGACCAACGGTCTTTGAGGTCTACAAGTTCCTGGAGAATAGGTCCACCAATGGCTATGAGCCAAGGCGGTCAGGGACCATGCTCGGCGTTGTCCCTAAGAGTCTGACTGTCAGATGCTGGGACTGGATGACAGGGGATGGATCAGTCAATAATTGTCCTGTTCTGATCACCTGGCACTGGCCACCATCAGAAAACAGGATACTAGGCTAGATGAAGCATTGGTCTGACCCAAAATGGCTATTTTTATGTTTTTATCATCTGAATATGCATGACTCTAGTTGAGTCTTGTCCAGAAAAAAATGACAAGTTCTCCAGCTAGTTCTCTAGTTCATACGACAAAACAATCAATTTCTAGAACTGAACTTGAACCAAAATTTGGGGAGGGGGGGAAATATTTCCAGTTTCTGCCTGGGATCAAATTAAAAAAGAGACGTGTGGGACAATGGCTGCTGTCCCCATCCATAAGCAGAAGTGGCAGCTACCTCGCTGTCTGCTCTTAAAAGCACAGCACAAAATCTCATCCATAATGTCTGAATACTCAATAGATTAAAGCCAGTTTCCACTGTGCAATGGAACACAATCCAGCATGTGATATACAGGCTGTTTTGAATGTTCTTGCTGCTCTTATATTTGGTGCTAAGAGTAATGGAGAGGGGGCAAGTAAGAGGGTCTGACTTTTATTTCGTCATTACCGTGGAGCAAAAAAGTTCAATTACAATTGGGCTTTAGGGTCCCAAATTTTGCCATCACTAACACACACCTATATGCAGACCCATTAACTTCTTTTAAGGTCTTCCCAATTTACAGCAAGGCAACTAAGAGAAAAATTTGGTCTCATCAGAAATTTTCTAACATTATAAATCTCCTTGCAACAGCTTGGGGAGAATTTATAGTGCAAAACTGCAATATCAGGGGAGAAATTATAAGCCAGGGTTAGGCCACATTGGTGTTTTAAATTTTATTGTGGTAGAACACAGAAGCAATTCCAACTGAGATCAAGGCCCCATTGTGCTAAGCACTGTCCAAGTATACAGTAAGAGACAATCCTGCCCTAGAGAGCTTACAGTCTAAACAGACAAGTGGCAGGAGGGGAAACAGAAGCACAGAGAAATGAAGTTACTTGCCTGAAGTCACACAGCAAGTCAGTGACAAGGCCAGGAATGGAATTCTAATGTTCTGAGTTTGAGTTCAGCATTTTGTTCAGTGTTAAGTGCTGTACATAGTGAATCACTGTTGCTGACCCAAACAGCTTGCACTGTAACAGAAATAAGCCTCAGGTGCAGATTACCTCAGAAGAAATATAGACAGGTTTCTTTAAAAATCCTTTGCATAGTTTAACCACAATAGAAGAGAAACATGAAAAATAGGAGCTCGATCAGCAAAATTTCATCTAGATAAACATACACAGGCTTCCACCCAACCCGCATCTTTCTGAAGTACAAGAGCTGCTTTAATGTGGTTCATGTTATCATGAAATTATTGTTCGATTTAGTTGTGACAATCTGAAAACAGTTATATGTGACTCAATAGGATACTACGAATAATGTGAATGAAATATTAAAGATATACATTCAGTGAAACAACAGCTTACAAGGTAATCAGTTACTGAGTTAACAGGGGAAAACTGGTTAGTAACAACGAGGGGTGGGTGAATTGGTTTAAGTTTGTGTAGACAGGCCAGTGCTAGCTTTAATCTAGTTCGCTCAGGTGCTGGAGTAGCGAAGCTGCAGCAGCCCAGACTCCAGCCTGGGCTGTCCAAGTCTGCCTGGAACCCTGGGCCACTGCTCAGGATGTTAGCAATCCCTGTGACTGAAGTGTAGACAGACCCTAACACAAAACCAAACCTTTCTTTTTGACATTTAAAGCTGATGAGAAAAGGCTGGAAAAAGACTAATGGAGTGCCCATCTTTAAAAAAGGGAAGGAGGAGGACCCGGGGAATTACAGACCAGTCAGCCTCACCTCAGTCAGCATGGATTCACCAAGGGCAAGTCATGCTTGACTAATCTAATTGCCTTCTATGATGAGATAACTGGCTCTGTGGCTGAGGGGAAAGCAGCACACGTGTTTTTCCTTGACTTCAGCAAAGCTTTTGACACGGTCTCCCACAGTATTCTTGCCAGCAAGTTAAAGAAGCGTGGGCTGGATGAATGCACTATAAGGTGGGTAGAAAGCTGGCTAGATTGTCGGGCTCAATGGGTAGTGATCAATGACTCCGTGTCTAGTTGGCAGCCAGTATCAAGCAGAGTGACCCAAAGGTCAGTCCTGGGGCCAGTTTTGTTCAATAGCTTCATTAATGATCTGGAGGATGGCGTGGACTGCACCCTCAGCAAGTTTGCAGATGACACTAAACAGGGAGGAGTGGTAGATAGGGTGGAGGGTAGGGATAGGATACAGAGTGACCTAGACAAATTAGAGGATTGGGCCAAAAGAAATCTCATGAGGTTCAACAAGGAGAAGTGCAGAGTCCTGCACTTAGGACAGAAGAATCCCTTGCACCACTACAGACTAGGGACCCAATGGCTAGGCCACAGTTCTTCAGAAAAGGACCTAGGGGTGACGGTGGATGAGAAGCTGGATATGAGTCAACAGTGTACCCTTGCTCCCAAGAAGGCTCACGGCATTTTGGGATGTATAAGTAGGGGCATTGCCAGCAGATCAAGGGACATGATCTTTCCCCTCTATTGGACATTGGAGAGGCCTCATCTGGAGTACCGTGTCCAGTTTTGGGCCCCACACTACAAGAAGGATGTGGAAAAATTGGAAAATGTCCGGCAGAGGGCAACAAAAATGATTAGGGGACTGGAACACATGACTTATGAGGAGAGGCTGAGGGAACTGGGATTGTTTAGTCTGTGGAAGAGAAGAATGAGGGGGGATTTGATAGCTGCTTTCAACTACCTGAAAGGGGGTTCCAAAGAGGATGGATCTAGACTGTTCTCAGTGGTAGCAGATGACAGAACAAGGAGTAATGGTTTCCAGTTGCAGTGGGGGAGGTTTAGATTAGATATTAGGAAACAGTATTTCAATAGGAGGGTGGTGAAGCACTGGAATGGGTGTTACCTACGGAGGTGGTGGAATCTCCTTCCTCAGAGGTTTTTAAGGCCCAGTTGACAAAGCCCTGACTGGGATGATTTAGTTGGTGTTGGTCCTGCTTTGAGCAGGGGTTGGAGTAGATGACCTCCTGAGGTCCCTTCCAACCCTGATATTCTATGAGATCTAGTCCTCCCTCCCTTCTTTTTACATTCATTTGCTGCAGCACATTTTGTTTTGATGTATTTCTAAACAAGAGCTGGGAGAGACAGAGAACTCAAGATTTAAGGCCCAATTTTGTATGCTCAAGAGGCTTCAGTGGTTGGAAAGAGGTTCAAATATTCATCTAAACTTTTGGATCTGAACTGAACCAGCCGCTACAGCTAAAGATGGGGTTGAATCAGAACAGTGCATCTGAACCAACCTGAATTTTGGGAATTTCAAAATCCAAATCCAGATCCAAATTATGTCACTCGAACTAATTTTTTTCTCTATCTCTAGCCTTTAAGGTTCACCCATCACATGCTTGTCATTTTGTGATACATCCACTGAAAGCAGTGGCACTTTGGTTCCATGTAATTTGTCCTGCTTCAACTATTCTCTTTACAACACAGTTTATAACTCTTGGCTGTTGACACTAATATACAATGTTCCTTCACTATTAATGCAGCAGCTCCCTCACTCTCAGACAAAGCAACTGTATCTTTCATTCATCTGAAGTATTGAGAATTGATTTAATTTCTAATTCCTTTTGCTGTTACAAAATTTGTTCCTGTGGTCATTTTCTATCTTCGTTCCTCCCGTACTGCTCTACACAGGCTGATGTATCTTAACTTACATAGCATTGTCAGAAAAGAGAAATACTACTTCTCATTTTATCATAAAGAAGCCCTTGCTTCTCATTTATCTGTTGTATTCAACCTCTCTTTGTTTTAATTAGTGCTGCCAGATAATTCATGACAATAGCAGCAGCTCTGGGTACTTTTTTTATTATTTAATTATTCTTCAGAGAATTTCTGTCAGCAATGCAATGCTTTATAAAAGCTCTACGCCCATCTAAAACCTTAACTCCGAAAGGAAAGGCAGCTCACTTTATACCAGCTTTCCATCAGTGCTTTTCGAGCACAAAACCTACAGATGTCAGTTTCAGGCTCAGTTTACCTGGGTTCCCAGTCAGCAAGGTATGTACACACACGTTTAAGTCCATCTCTCTCCCACATGGCTCTTAAACACATATTTCACTATAAGCACTTGTTTACATGCTTTGCTGAATTACCATGGACTTCTGAGTCAGAACCATGAATATCGTTCTTTGACAGGAAGGATATTCTTATGATTAAGAAACAGGGATAGGGCTCAGGACAGCTTAATTCAGTTCCTGGCTTGGGATGTTCTTGGACAAATCACTTCAGCTCATTCCGCATTTGGAAAATAGGGATAATAATTCTCTCTCTCACACACACACACACACACACACACAAACACTTTGTCTACCATAGATTGTAAGCTCTTCAAGGCAGAGACTCTCTCTCCATCAGTTGGCGTTTGTATTGTACAGATCGCAACACTGTGTCCCAGACCTTGGCTGGGAACTATCATAAATAATAAGAGAGCTAGCTGGAGTGTGAATCAATCTTCCCATCTGAAGGTCCAAAAAATATATGTGACTGTGTGATAATTTCTCAGGTAATGTTACATTTCTCTATCCAACCTTTTAAAGACGTTTAGCCCGTATTTTCTGAACGTCTTGTCCATGCAGTGTCATTGTTCTACTAATGTGCAAAATGCTGTAAGGCATCCAAAAGTCAGCCTGCAAGATCAACCCATAAATTTAGAATAGTATTCATCAAATTACTGCTGGTAATTGTTCCATTTGAAATATGGACGAAAAGTTTAATGATTAGCAACAGATGACCATCACTGGTTACAATGGGGGGGGTAGTATTTAAACATATGATTGCCACCAAATATTGGTTGCAAACACAACTTTAGGACTCTTTTTTAACCTGACTTCTGCATTTGATCACACGTTTACTGAAAAATATGAAAGGAAGTTTGTGCTCATCAGAAGGTAAAGCAAATTTGGCTTCTTATTTTTGGGTTATAAATATGTCCAGGGAGGAGTGTGTGGTGTGGGGGACCGGATAGGGATACACTATTTTCCCATAGCTGTAGACTTATTTAATAATATTCATCCTCTCCTGAGACCCTGGAGTTCTGTGATACCTGCCTTTGTCTTTCAACTTTGCCTGGTAGCCTGCCTGATGTATCACTGCTGAGGCAACTGCTGAAGGAATTGTAGTTAAGGCTCTAATGCCTGGTGTGCGTCATTACACACCATCCCAAGCTGCCTCTGGAACAGGTACAGAGAAGGGCTACTAGGATGATCCGAGGAATGGAAAACTTGTCTTATGAAAGGAGACTCAGGGAGCTTGGCTTGTTTAGCCTAACTAAAAGAAGGCTGAGGGGAGATATGATTGCTCTCTATAAATATATCAGAGGGATAAATACCAGAGAGGGAGAGGAATTATTTAAACTCAGTACCAATGTGGACACAAGAACAAATGGATATAAACTGGCCACTAGGAAATTTAGATTAGAAATTAGACGAAGGTTTCTAACCATCAGAGGAGTGAAGTTTTGGAATAGCCTTCCGAGGGAAGTAGTGGGGGCAAAAGATCTATCTTGCTTTAAGATTAAACTCGATAAGTTTATGGAGGAGATGGTATGATGGGATAACATGGTTTTGGTAATTAAATATTCATGGTAAATAGGCCCAATGGCCTGTGATGGGTTTTAGATGGGGTAAGATCCAAGTTACCTGGGAAAGAATTTTCTGTAGTATCTGGCTGATGAATCTTGCCCATATGCTCAGGGTTTAGCTGATCGCCATATTTGGGGTCGGGAAGGAATTTTCCTCCAGGGCAGATTGGAAGAGGCCCTGGAGGTTTTTCGCCTTCCTCTGTAGCATGGGGCACGGGTCACTTGCTGGAGGATTCTCTGCTCCTTGAGGTCTTTAAACTACAATTTGAGGACTTCAATAGCACAGATATAGGTGTGAGGGTTTTTTTGTAGGAGTGGTGGGTGAAATTCTGTGGCCTGCGTTGTGCAGGAGGTCAGACTAGATGATCATAATGGTCCCTTCTGACCTAAATATCTATGAATCTATGAATCTATGCCTCCACAACTCAGATACCCAAGCCCCTGTGAGCTACCCGCTCAGTAGTGCTTCTAACTTTCTATGGAGTCTTCCCCTGCTGGCAACCAATCCCTGGCAGAAAGGAAAAAAAAGTGGCAGAATCACTGATTGCGTAATCAATACCAGACTTTTACTGGCCTAATACTGCACAACCAACTCATCACATTTGAAGAATGGATTGAAGACAGACATTTTCCAATACTTGGTTTCAGAAGAACTAATCGGATAAACTCTCCTCTTGGTCTGATATTAGGGTGGCCAACTGCCTAACCACACAAACCCAAACACACTTGCCCAACCCTTTCCCTGAGGCCCTGCCCCTGCCCCTCCCTTCTCCAAGGCCCCGCCCCACTCACTCGATCCCTCCTCCCTCTGTCACTCGCTCTCCCCCGCCCTTACTCACTTTCACTGGGCTGGGGTAGAGGGTTGGGGTATGGGATGGGGTTTGGGATGCATGAGGGTGCTCAGGGCTGGGGCAGGGGGTTGTGGTGCGGGAAAGGGTGAGGGGTGTTGGCTCCAGCTGGGCGGCAGTTACCTCGGGAGGCTCCTGGTTGGCAGCGCAGAGGGGCTAAGGCAGGCTCCCTGCCTGCCCTGGCCCTGCACCACCTCCAGAAGCGGCCGACATATCCCTGCGGGGCCCATGGGAGCTGC
This sequence comes from Eretmochelys imbricata, assembly GCF_965152235.1. Lineage (NCBI taxonomy): Eukaryota > Metazoa > Chordata > Testudines > Cheloniidae > Eretmochelys > Eretmochelys imbricata. The sequence goes on from NC_135597.1 coordinate 9,306,507, forward strand.
AGGGGTGGTGCCTTCAGGCAGGAACAGCACACACAGTCTCCTGCCCTCCACCCGACCCCCCCCCCCCCCAGGGCAGCAGGGACATGCTGGCCTCTTCCAGGAGCAGTGCGTGGAGCCCCCCAACCCCGCTTACCTCACGCGGCTCCCAGGCAGAGGCACAGAGAAGCTAAGGCAGGCTCCACTTCCAGAGCTCCCATTGGCCACAGTTGCCGGCCAATGGAAGCGGTGGAGTTGGCGCTTGGGGTGCTGGCAACGTGCGGAGACCCCCCGCCCCCCCACAGGGGCTGCAGGGACATGATGGCCGCTTCTTGGAGTGGTGCAGGGCCAGGGCAGGTTTAGCCCCACTGCTCCGCCAGATTTTTAGTGGCCTAAAAATGTCCCAGTTTGGCTTCAGTAGCCTCCAGGAGACAGAACCCGATTTCGGTAGACTCCCGGCAAAACCGGGAGGGTTGGCAACCCTATCTGACATAGCTTCAAGATTTAACGTCAATCGGTCAATTCACAATGACAATTTTCATTTCAATTGAAAATGTTGACAATTTTCATGTTAACATTTTTTGATGCAACACTTCTCGGCTTTTTTTGTTGTGCAAAATGTTTTAATATTTTGACTTTTCATTCCAATTTGGATATTGCAATGTCAAAATTTCCTATGGTATCAAAATTCCATTTTCCAAATCATAAGAAATAGTAATATCTAGTTCTTATACAGCACTTTTCTTCCATAGATTTCAGACGCTTTACAAAGGATGTAGTATCATTACCCCTATTTTACAAATGGAGAAACTGAGGCAAAGAGAGGGGACGTGACTTACCAAATGTCACACACATAATCTATATCAGATCCAGGAACAGAATCTAAATTCTTGTAAGATCCAGTCAAGCATTATATCCACTAGGCCACACTGTCTCAAACAAGTCTGCTTTTCTATACCAGGGCCGAGGCTTCGCCAGCATCTGACTGCGAATGTTTTTACATTTCACTCCTAACTCTCAACAGTAAAAATTATTGTGCCAAATACATTCTTAGAATGACTGTCGTCATCAACAGAGTTACATCGGGAATGCATGTCTCTCTAAGACTGTACAAAAGAAATGCCCCTTTTACTATAAGTACGTGTCTGTATTTCTTATATATATATATATATATATATATCTTGAATGATACTTTATTCTGATAGCATTCTGAGGCGAGATTAGATGGTAATTTGTTTCACTGTGTACTTATGTTCTGAAATTCTAAATATGAGCCCTGGTAATAGAGACCTCAGGAGGACACCATGTCAAAAATACTTATAGAGCTGTGCAATCAAAGGTTAATAAAACCTCTGATTAAAAAGGAATCCGTCACTAGAAGCAAAGAGCGAATTTGTGTTTGTTCAGCGTACCCTGTTTCTTAAATGGGACATATGCCAGTACCACAGAGGCAATATCCCTTTAAAGGAAGCAGAGCGGAGAAAACAATGTAAAAAACACTGTGAATTTTGCTTTGCATTCAACAGAAAATTCTTATTTGACTGTGTTTTCAACCCTTTTCACTTGTGTTACCTTTCAACAGTCAAGCACTGAAGTTGGATGAGCATGAACGCTCCCAGAGGGTGAAATAAGGCCTACCATGAAGGCAGCGTAAGAGTTGCTTTGATGCCATTACTGAGACATAGAGCGCTGTAATCTCAACGACAGTGCACCGATTCATCTAAGCTGCCTTAACGATATATAACAGCATCCTCCCACGTGTCTCCAGCAGCAACTGAACCTGGAAACCGCCAGCACTGCTTCTCATTTACACTAAGGCCACTCTACATGGCCCTGGCAGTTAAATCAGGAGAAAATTATATTCACACCCACTCTGGGCCCTTTTACACGGCTAGGCTCGTGAAGAATCAAGACCACTCACTCTACCACTTAAGCTAAAGGAGTAACTCCATTAGCTAGAAGGCATGATTTTTGTCCTTTGTGGACCAGCTTCTCGACGGCAATACAAACAACGCACAAGACAAGAGGAGTACACATGCACCGCTTAACTCTCATTTAAACCCTGCTCTGAGGACGTAAGTGGTGCATACGCTTTCTGTTGGCCCACTTAATAGGGGTGAATTTCACTCCATAAATCCAACTTTTAGCTCAGACATTTGAACGTGGCATTGAGAATGAATTTCAGACTGTATATTTCACTGTGAAATTTGCTGTTAACAATTCTCACTGATTTGTCTAGTTACTTCAATAACCTTAAAAAAAAAAAAGTTAAATTAGTTGGATAAATTACACAATGGCTGTAGCAATGACTCGGCCCTTTGAGACTCCAGTGTGCAGTTACCACTCTGACAAACTGGGAAGTTGTCATGCGTCGGATAGACATTCCGTACATTATGCATATATGAATCATGCGGGGGTAAACCATCGGCTCTGCTTTCCCTTCAGCGCACTTATGCACGTCCATGGCCGTGTTTTCGTTAGAGAGTTCACGAATATCCTCTAGCAGGTGGTTCATAAGGCAGGCTCCAATTCAACAAGGTACTTATGTGCATGGCTAATTTAAAGAATGCAAACAGCCCCATTGAAGTCAAGGCCTTATTCACTAAATAAATTTGAATAGGACCACTAACATGCTTAGAGTTAGGCATGTGCTTAAGTAACAAGGCTGAATCAGGGGTTTAATGGTTTTGGAAACTAATCACTTTACATATTGTTTGCAGTCATGTTGTAGCCATGTGGGTCCCTCAAGAAGTTGGGTCCACCCTGTCTCTATAATCCCTTTCCATGGCATCTGAATCAACAGAAAAACTACCAAACCAGAAACAACAACATCTGGCTTATATGTCACCTTTCATTCAGAAACACTGAATTTCAGTATATATAGATCAATCATGCAGGGTTTTATAGAAAGCAGAATTGTTTCAGCTATTCATTTAAATGCAGCTACCTGCATCATGGAATTGATAGCACAGGGAGAATTTTAGGTAGCCAGAATCTATTTTTACACATCAACATTTGTTGCAGAACATCTGAGCTAATGCACCTCCGCTTTCAAAAACTGGCATGGGAACTCATGCGTGGCCATTGTAAAAAGTCCTCTGACCGCATGTGCTTAGGTCCTCAAGTTTCATGTTTAGCTCAAAAGGAGGCGAGTAGAGAAACAATGCTGAATTCCTACCATTTTTACAGATGAGTTCCATTTTAAGCTTGTCACCTACGGGCTGTTTCATTTAGATCAGTGACAGCCCTGGTATTGATTTTTTAACATTTTGACGTGTGTGTTTTAAAATTCCATGTCCAGCGCACTGTACATTCACAAGCATTTCCATTGTGACTGTCATTCTTAAATATTCATCAAATGGTGACTGCCTGTCTGAGAATGATTGATCTTGTCATGGCAACTTCTCTTTTTTCAAAACATACCAGTTTACATAAAGCAGATGAAATAACCTGCCAGACTCGTATTTATTTTTTTTTCCAAAGTAAATACCTGGATCTTAAATGGCCCCATTTTATTTGACTTTTCTGCCCTGGGCTGAAGTCTAATTTAGGACAAAAATGGAAGAAAACCAAACTATAGCCACCACTGGAAACTTAACATTTGCTCACTGTGGCATTTGTGTTCCATGCCCTAGAAAAAGAATAGATAGATCTCATATATCATAGTAGGCAAATGTTGACTTTTTAGTGGCAAATACACACAGTGGAAACTAGAGTGGGGAATTACGTTAGGCAGAATGAAGATTCTTAAGTGGGAATTTGGCCATAACATCAGGCGAACCTTCCCTCTTTTTCAAAAAAGTGCCATTGGATCTTGTTTACTTCAAAAAAAGTGGACTTCTTGTATATAGAGCTCATCATGTGACATATGCGCAACTTGGAATTGAAATCTCACGAGGTTCAGGTACCATCAAAACCAAACGTTGACACTGGTTCATTTTCAAATCCAGACTCCAAAGCTCAGCCTAACCAAAACAAGACCTGGATCCAAACCTCACCATCTCTAGTTTTGCTTACCTAAATAGCTAATCCTTCACTAACACCAGGAATTTTATCCAAATCACATATTCACAAGATGAAACTATTATTCTACTTTACAATGCCCCCCCCCCCAACGTTTTTAACAAACTTGAAAAAATAACACAAACTCTTCACAATCATCTTCTACATGGAAACCTGTAATGAACTGGCCAGAGAATAGCATTGCTCTCTACAGGATATAATCAGTCCTGCTCGGTTGTATGTCTTAAGCCTCATATTGCTGCTCACTAATGGATAGTCTCCTTTAGCTGAATAGGTGGGTTTTGGACGGAAGGATATGAGTTTAATCCCCCTTTCTTTTCCATCTCCCCTTCTGAGATTCCAGTAACACAACTTTGAAGATCAAAATCTGAGAGTTCTTGGGGTACCCAAGATGGAGAATCACCTTGTTCTCCTCCTGTCTTCAGTGAGAGATACATGCTTGTGCTTAACTAAAGTGTCAGCTCCCCGACACTTCCAGCCTGTTAGCCAACCAAGCCCTCTCTTCTGGACTATGCCAGCCCTTCCTTTGCCCTGCAGGTTAAAAATAGGTGCACCCCACTCCCCAAGCCCCCTTGAAGCAGTTCCTATAGTGCCCAGTCCCTTATCCACTGAACACACACAGTAATACCAGGTCTGCTGTCCCCAAAAGAACAGTAGACACACCAGCTTGAATGATTCAACTCAGAGTCAGCTCCTAGTATAATCCCACAGAACAGAGATGTATTAAAAGCGAAAACAACAATAAGCTTATTACCAAAGGTTCAGGATTTAAGTAACAGTGAAAAAGGATAATGGAAACAAAAGGGCTACATATAAAACAAAATCTCAACTTTATTTCTAGAGATTAAATTTAATAGGCTAGCCTTCTGCTTAAAGAAGTCTATCTCACCCAAATAACTTTTGCAGCTTCTCAGCGAAGGTCGGTTGTGATCCTGTTTTCATGAATATAATTGCACTGCCCGATTACGTCCTAGGTCAAGGATAAAGGTGTGTCTTTCTTGCCTTCTACTGATATTCCCCCAAGTTCCTTGTCTATACCTCAGGGTCAGGATGACCTTATTCTCCAGTGTGCTGCCTCCCTGTTGATTCCACTTTCCCCATTGGCTTTGTATGTAAATGACTCTCCTTTGTGCTAACTTATAGGGTCTAATTTACATACCAGAAAGACAGGTGATTAAAGATATTTTGTCTGACAGAAAACCTTTTTGTCAGCTCTGCCTTGATAGAGACTTTAGGAACATATTTGCAGTATACAAACTCCTAACATTGTATCTGTACATACATTTTACCATGACATTAACGCCCAGTGTGAACCTGTTTTATTTAAAGACTTCACATGATATTCTCTATTGAATCAGGAAGTACATACCAGGATCAGGATATTTTTGTGACCCTCTTGCCAGTTGGCACTGAGGGGCTCTTACAGTCACCTTAAGGGGCCACATATTTGTTACAATGCAATGGTATGCTACTGACTAAGTGCAAACAGTGCAGAGTTCTGTATACCGCTCAAGGCAAGCACCATTAATTTGTATTTATGGACATATTGTAATGAAATAAATGGTGTAACTATTGCAACTGTCCATGATGAGAATGTTGGTTGAATCAGTATTCATTCTATGTCCTATTATTATTTTTTGTGCCATACTTCAAGTTACTTGGGTTAATTGTATGCTAATGCATGCCAAATAAATTAGACAGGAGCAACCTCATGAAAGATTTATGGAGACTAAAAGAGGGTTTTACTAACAGAAGCTTCTCTTTTGAAATCTATCACTAAAATCTGACCTAAATCACATCCTGAAATATGTTTCACTTAAGTTTGCAAAGCTTTTTGTCGACAAGCGATTCAGGGGATTTAGCTTTTGTATGTAAGGCAAAAATTGTCCCCTCAGTTCCATACATACAAATACACAGAAATTAAGAGACCCTAGTTCTGGAACTCTTACTTGGCCGAATACACCTTTACTTATATGAGTAGAGCCATTGAAATCAGTGGCTTCAACTAGATTCTCACTCTCACAGACCTTGGGAGACAGGCCAATCCTTGCTTACAGACAGCCCCCCAACCTAAGGCAAATATTCACCAGCAACTACACACCACACAACAAAAACACCAACCCAGAAATCAAACCCTGCAACAAACCCCAGTGCCAACGCTGTCCACATATCTGTTCAAGGGACACCATCATAGGACCTAATCACATCAGCCACACCATCAGGGGCTCGTTCACCTGCACATCTACCAATGGGATATATGCCATCCTGTGCCAGCAATGCCCCTCTGCCATGTACATTGGCCAAACTGGACAGTCTCTACGCAAAAGAATAAATGGACACAAATCTGACATCAGGAATTATAACATTCAAAAACCAGTAGGAGAACACTTCAGTTTCCCTGGTCACTCAATAAAAGACCTAAAAGTGGCAATTCTTCAACAAAAAAACATAACATTAGGCCTGAATAAAGACTGGGCGTGGTTGGGTCATTACAAAACCTAAACCTAATTTCTCCCTACTGTTACACATTCTTGTCAACTGTTTGAAATGGGCCACTCTCATTACCACTACAAAAGTTATTTTTCCTCCCTTGGTATCCTACTGTTAATTGAATTGTCTCATTTGACTGACCTCACACTTGGTAAGGCAACTCCCATCTTTTCATGTATTTATACCTGCTCCTGTATTTTCCACTCCATGCATCTGATCAAGTGGGTTCCAGCCCACAAAAGCTTATGCCCAAATAAATTTGTTAGTCTCTAAGGTGCCACAAGGACTCCACACTGTTTGGAAGGTCACGACCTCATTATGAACTGAGAATGATCTACCCTCTTACCCTGGAAGTGGTCCCCTAAAGTAAGGGAGAACACACTTTGGCAGGAAAAGTTGCATTGCCACTTTCCATGCTGTATGTAGAGGACTCACGTGGGTAAAGTACTTCAGTCCTCAGCGGCAATCTGGCGTCTTTCCCTAAGGGCTATTAAAAATATGAACTATGAAAGACCACGCTAGGTTGTCTTTAATTATAGTAACATACACTTGTAATGGTGTTCCTATAAAATGGTACATTTTAATTCCATTGCCGTTTGATTCTTATTCTTTAATTATGTAATAAAGTTTTCAGAAGTCTCTGTGATACTATTTTCCATTTCCTAGGTGTTGTGCCACAAAGGTTTATTAAAATGTTGACATTTACACTTGCATTTTTAGTTAAAGCTGTCATAAAAATAAATTATTCATATTATAGGATGAAATTGTAAATTACAAAGCACCGTAATAGGAAGGGTAACGTCTCCCTTTCACTTATTAATTTATTTAAGGATTTCCAAGGGAAACCAGAGCTACCCATTCTGAAACTTCAGATGCTATTGGTGATGAATGAGTTTTAATTACAGCTGTGGGGATATTGCTAAGATGTGCTGTGTCAAATTCAACCGTGGCATGAATAGATGCAACTTCCACCGGCTTCTACAGTGTCAAAGACTTTGGCACACCATTAATACCCAATAGCCTCAGTTAATATAGGCACTCAGAGCTAATTATGCAGATATTTAAGCACCTAAAGATGTAGATACTCAGTGAGATTTCCAGAGGCACTTAAGTAGGTTAGGCACCGGAGACTCCTGGGAGTTAAGCACCTAACTTGTTAGGTATTCCAAAAATCGACTAGGCACCTTCTGCATCTTTAAGTGCCTAAATACATTTGATATTTGGTCCCTAGAACTTGCAATCTAAGAACCTAGACAGACAGGTTACTTTGCATTCAATCCCCTCCTGAAGACCCACTTCTGCCATGTTGCCTAAAGGAAACGAGCTGACTGGCATGGAACAATCTGAGGAATAATTAGGACTAGTTTATATAGCCCATTACAATAAATATCACCGCTGAGTCACATCAGCAACAGCTACCACTCATAACACAGTTAGAAGTAGCCACGTGCCAGGTAGATTTGGTATTTTGTGCATCTATAGGTGGGTAACAGGGATTTGCAGAGAGATAGAGAGAGAGAAAGATGTTCTCCCTTAGTGTGGTTCCTTCACAAAGCAACTGGAATCTTGCCACAATTGGCCAGCGAAAAAAATCGCTCCCACCCTCCTACAATAGGGAAGTAATCTTCTATAAAGCTGGCACAGCTAACCCTACTTTCCAGGCCCAGTGTAGGGAGTGTGTTGGGAGCAAGAGTGGTGGGAAGGAGGCATGGTCAAATCATTGTTGCATTCATGAGTAGGATGCTCTATCCTAAACCCTGAGGCTGGGGCTGGAGCTGCACAGGGCTGAAAATTGGGGTCCTGCAGCTAGCTCCCTCATGTGCCCCCCAATAGTCTCCTGGTGGAACAGATCTTGGCACAGGAGGGACTCTGGCTCAGAATTATGTACAACATTAAACATTCTAAAGCACCATTTGTGATTTAAAGTCTGGAATTAAAAATCCTCCTGGGACAGAGCCATCCACAAGCTAAGTCTCACAATTTATTCAGGCCTTTCTTTCAGACCCTAGTGAGTTTTTAAACACTATCTGATCAACATAATAGTATTAAACTGTTTTTCATTACCCATAAAAATGAAGGAGAGGGATAAAGCTGGTATTGTCTAGGCCTATTTCAAAGAAATCAATAACCAGAATCTCTTTGTATATCCTGTTTTTGTTTTTTGGTTTTGTTTTGTTTTGTTTAAAAAGGGCTACATCCCAGAAAGGAACAAGACAAATACAGTTTACACCCTCCTCAATATACACACCAGAAATGGGCCTGAAACAAGCCTCAGGTACAAATCTGAATGTCACAGCTGATGCCTTTCATGATCGTTTTTCCAGGTCGTGACTCAAGACGATGGTACACAGTGACATGCTGCAGAACAGGATGTGTTACGTAAGCCTGAGAGCTAGAGAGAACAACAGGAACCTGCCTGTATGTAAAGGCCTTAATGGATCATCCACAGTGTTCATTTACATCCAGTTCCGCATAGTCTCTGCACTACACCTTCCCACATCAGACACACACCAGCAACACTGTGCCCTCGGGTGGGTCATTGACAGGTTAAGATTCAGAAGTCCCAAGTCGGTCTCCACTGCCACTGACATACCCAGGGGAACATTATAATACCCATCCAACCTATTCATGTTGTTCGGCTAGAGGATTTTGAGCCAGATACAATAAAGAATGGAGAAGTCTATGTATTTAAGTTTATAAATGCTTTGTAACTGGTTGCCGTACCATCTATTAGGTCTTCATATGCATTAAGACACCTGTTTACATACTAGAACATGTTTCATAATAATATACTGAATAATTAATATAAATAACTTTTTAAATAAAGAATTTGTATGTGTTACTTTGAGGCATTACAAGTCTAAAAACTCTAACTTTGAAAGGAAAGGCTAGATCCTCATCTGGTGTAAACCAGCACAGCTCCTTTGAAGTCAATGGAGCTACGTCAATTTATACCCATTAAGGAGCTGTCCTGAAACCTTCCAAGGCTTAATTAACTCTGTGTATCTTTCTTAAAGCATTATATTCTCAGATGAATTACTGTTTAAACTATTATCACCTGTGAGCTGGAGAGCATGCATTACTTTAAGGGATATGTGAACAGGAAGTTATTCTTGTGCCGCCCTTCCACATCACGGATGAATTTCACCTTTCACGAACAGCAACATGGGTTTTAATGATGCTTCCTGTCACTAATCTAGAGATCGGTGCAGAAGGATAATAGACTATCCGTGAACAATCCACAAAAACAAAACTGGTTGGAACATTATTTTCTTCCTTCTGTGAAAAATTGACAAACATAATTTTAAATTTCCATCTACATTTTTTGTGTTTTCATCAAAAACATGGGGGGGGGGGACAGATTTTGGTAAGCAAACACCCCCAAAACCAAAAACTGTCTATGGATTTTAAATTTGGACCAAATAAAACATGGGGGAATCATAATTTTGTCATGATTTTTCCCTTCCCTCAATCCCCTATCATCCAAAAATTCTGATGAAGCATTATAGATATCTATCTTCCATCCTAACATCACAGAAATTCCACTAATGTTGGGGTAGAAACTCCTGAAAGATGCATACTGTAATAGGAAGAGGGCCCGAAACATAAGCCCATGTATCAGAGGCCTGAGCTAAAGTCAAAACCTTGCTGATATAAAGCACAGTTAAGTTGTGAGCAAGAGGTGGGCCCTGCTAAAAGAATTTGGCAAGCATAGGCCTGATATTTCAAAAACACATACTCCTAAGAGGTGCTAGGCACAAAACACTCATGCAAGCACATTCCAGAAGGGTGGTACCAGAGCACCCCGATAAACACAGTCCCCAAAGATAACAGGAACATGCTGACCAAGCTTAAGGATAGGATCAGGATGACAGTATGATGAATAGAGATGTTTTGATCGAACCTACAGGTACAAGGCAATGGGTGGCACCCTAATACGTCAGAGAGTGGCACCTGATATGTCAAGAGTGATATGTCGCTTGTTTGTACTGGTGTATAAAGATGTCTCTCAGAGGCAGTGTCTTTGTCCAACTGAGGGGGCAGTGGAAAGTCGTGCCACTGACCTAGGTGCGTCTGTTGTCACGGGCATACGTGTGCTCGAGTAACTGTAGACGTTCATCTGGGGAGCGAGGACCGTGCTTTGCTAACAATAAACCGAACCTAGAGCCTTCGCACCTTAACGAACTTTGTGGTCATTGGACGGTTTTCTCGAGATCTGCTGTGCCAGCTATCTGTGCAGAGCGGGGACACACACAGGGAGCGCACACACACACACGCAGCCAAACATCGGACGACACATACCATCTTTGCAAATTACTGTCATATTGTAAGTAAAATCAACTACTCAAGATAGCAAGGATGAAGTCTTGGTCTCACTGAGGTGAGTGGCAAAAATCCCGTGGGGTGAAAATCCTAGCCACATTGAAACTTCTTGACTTAAAGAAGTTTGTACAATGCAGAAGAATTGTACTAGCTTGGGATGGAGTCTAATGTCACTTCCCCTGGTTTTACAGTAGAATAACTCCACTGACTTCAGATGAGCACAGCTCTGAATCCGGTCCTTCATTTGGTTCTGACATCCCAATGGGACAGTCACTGGACAGAAGTTACTGTGCATGGAGCTCTTTAAATAACGTTTCCTTTCTCTCTCTCTCTCTCTCTCTCTCTTTAAAAAAAAAGGGGAGTTTAGAAGAGTTTAATTCCCAATCTCTTGTTTTGCTTAGTAGCACTGGGTTTAGTTCCCCCCATTATCATCACATATCCATGGAATTGATGCAGGCTGATAGCACTGGGTTTCCACACTGACACTGTAACCGGCCGGACACACACCATACACATTTAAATTCAGACACTGTATCTTCCAATTCTATCCTCTCACATTTAGCTGGAGAATCCCTTTTAGTGACTTGTCTTACACTTCTCATACAGGAGCGTGCACAGGAATAAAATCTTCGCTCCTCCTGGAGGGGCACTTTCTGTGCCCCCTGTGGCAGGAGGAGCTGGCTCCCCCTGCCCACTGCAGCGAGAGGACTTGTTTCTCCCTTGAGGCCTGTGGAGCTGATTCTCCCCCCACCTCCGTCGGTGGAGCTCACTCTTCTTCAGCAGCCAGAGGAGGTAGATCTCCCCTGGCAGCCCCAGTGCCGGAGAAGCTGTCATCTCCTGCCCCGCCCCAGCTCTGAAGAAGTTCTGTGTCCCCACTGATTGGGGGGCCGTGCCCCCGATTGTCCACCCTTGCACATGCCCCTGCTCATATACATTCCCAGGACCCGGTTCTCCATATCCATTCTTCACCACTGCTGGCATGACTAGTTAAAGGAATTATAAACAGAAATCTGTCCAATTTCTTCTCTCATTCTTTTCTTGTGGTCCCCTACTGTCTGACTCCACTAGTTTTTTCATGTCTTATACTTAGATTGTTCTGTGTTTGTACAGCGCCTAGCACAAATAAATAAAATAATTATACTAATGATAATAGCATACTGAGAATTATCTGCATTTTTTGAGATTTACCCATCCATTAATAAGTACCAACCTGGACTAGTGAAATATCCTGTAGAGCATCCACTAGGCTAGCTAGAAAGTTTTGTACAATCAATTGCTTTGCTATTGTTATCCTTGTTTAATTGTTTAGTTATATGAAGCTTCATATAATACAGCTGAGTTCAAGCTTTGTGGTAAAGGGTGGCGTTATCCACAACACATGTATTCTTTGCACTTCTTCTAGTCACTTAAATCTGACGGTTTCTTACAAATACCCCATAACAATCTGTATTTAAAAAGCTATTTCTCCTATTGCAATTTTATTCTAAACAGTGAACATCCAGAGACATTGAAATGAAAGTTTTAAACCATTATTTGCTGAACATCTAAAATGTAAGTGCAAATATAAAAGAAGAATAGTCTTTTATGACATCCCACCACCCCATAAACTTAAATTGTTTATAGCCTTCAAAGGCAGTAACATGAAAAAGTCTAATCAATTTTCAGTGGGGGGGGAGGGGAGGGGAAGTCCTCCCTAGCAAATTTGTAACAATTCTTGAATGTTATTGGCATAGGAGCCCATATTTTCAAGAAACTTCTGAGCTCTAGTCCCCTACTTAAAGTTAAATTTGTTTCCTTGCTATGGATACGTTTACAACCTTCACTCCACTAAATAACCCAAAGTTATCATCCTGATCCTGCAAAACCGTTGATTTCCTTCAATTCTCATTTATTTCCATTAGATGATGAAGAGAACTCAGTACAGAATTTAGTTCCCAAGTCATTCCCTTCCCATCCTATGCCAAGAGGACCGATGTCTGTAGACGGACAATTAAGATTGCTTAATCAGAGGTAAAATGGCACCCTCTGTAGAAACTCATCCTGCAGTCCTTGTTTATGCAAACCTCCCAGGGCTGCTGACTGGGCATGCCCTGGAAGGGCCCAATGGCATACTAACTTGGTCCAAAGTGAGGAAGGCTAGTCTGATGGATAAGGCGGCAGAATCAGATGGGGACTTTGAGGAACTGGGTTCAATGCCTGGCTTACTCATGAGTGATGAGTAATATTAAATTGTGCTGCTGGACTTCAGCATTCTTTCTGATACATTTTAATATTTGCCAAGGGCACCTATATTACGTGGACAGGTACCATTTTTATTAATTCTATCACTGTAAATAGTTTTACATGCATTAAGGCTGCAGAATCAGACTGGGACTGAGGCTACGGGTGATAGCAGAAGCAACCCTAGCCATCCCAACAAGCAAGAGTCTCTCTTCTTGCAAATGTTCATAGGATCAATGAATCACAGAAGATATAAGAAATGAGCAAGACCTATCAGAACATCAAACATTCCTCATGCCATACAGGATGGTCGGGGTAGCATACATTGCTTTGTCGAATCCATCTCCAAATGACTCAACAGAAAAACCTCTCTGCTCATGCATGAGTGATGATGTATTGGGGTTTATGACTTTAGGAATTTCCAAAGTCAGTCTTGGTCCACTATTGTTGCCAAGAAGGCCAATGGCATTTTGGGTTGTGTAAGTAGGGGCATAGCAAGCAGATCGAGGGACGTGATCGTTCCCCTCTATTCGACATTGGTGAGGCCTCACCTGGAGTACTGTGTCCAGTTTTGGGCCCCACACTACAAGAAGGATGTGGATAAATTGGAGAGAGTCCAGCGAAGGGCAACAAAAATGATTAGGGGTCTAGAACACATGACTTATGAGGAGAGGCTGAGGGAGCTGGGATTGTTTAGCCTGCAGAAGAGAAGAATGAGGGGGGATTTGATAGCTGCTTTCAACTACCTGAAAGGGGGTTCCAAAGACGATGGCTCTAGACTGTTCTCAATGGTAGCAGATGACAGAACGAGGAGTAATGGTCTCAAGTTGCAGTGGGGGAGGTTTAGATTGGATATTAGGAAAAACTTTTTCACTAAGAGGGTGGTGAAACACTGGAATGCGTTACCTAGGGAGGTGGTGGAATCTCCTTCCTTAGAGGTTTTTAAGGTCAGGCTTGACAAAGCCCTGGCTGGGATGATTTAAATGGGAATTGGTCCTGCTTCGAGCAGGGGGTTGGACTAGATGACCTTCAGGGGTCCCTTCCAACCCTGATATTCTATGATTCTATGATTCTATTCCTGGCCAGAGTATGTGGTTCAAACACAGAGCCACTGGTAGCGGGAAAATGGTGAGGAGTCAGACGTTATGAACCCAGTCCATTTGGATTTTGACTGTAACGTATTGGGTACACATACCCAATTGCTAAGTTTATACACGCAGAGTAAGTCCTGACAATCAGGGAGCTAAACAGTAACGTATGAATCTCAAAAGGTTTAGAGTACAGTTTGTTTCAGATGCTGTTCCATACCTCACCTGAACCAACTGAATATCTCAGGAGTGGCACTGGGAAAGCCTACCTTGCAGCCTTTTGTCATTTCTGCTTCCAGTACTGAGTATGAACAAAAACATTTTTATCTGTAGAGAGCAGAACTAGTGAAAACAGGTGGAGGTGCACGAGAGCGGTTAATTTTTTTCTTAAGTAGTTCACTCAACTACGGGACAGCGAACGACATGAATGTGGAAATTATTTTTCAGCTGTATTGTTGCTTTACATTCATGTCCTTTACAATCTACTCTCTGTACGACACTGGCCAAAATGATTCTGATTGGTTTTCACATCCTATTGTAGAGCCCTAATATTCTATCACGCCTGAAATTGACATTACAATTAAATGCAACATGCAGCAGAGATGCTGTGCTATTTTCAGGTTGTGCTTTAGTACTTCTGCTTTGCTGAATAGATGCTGTAAATAAGATTTCCAAATCCTTCATGTGGCTTTATGATAGTGAATATGACTGAATCCTTTAAACGTTTCCTCTTGGGTACGGGATGCCTTTAACTTAGTCAGTTCCAGAAGTCATCAGTGGACCTAACCTTCGGGAACATTTCACTGTAAGCTGAAGAAGGTGCCGGCATAAAGATACCACAGTTTTTCTAAAGCGTTAGCAATTGTTTAACCTGAATATGGTTTATCTGCAGGTTATGGGCTCTCAGCAATTAAAGTGGCAGCTAGTCCTCTTTAAAAACCAAAGCCTAACACATTTCATTTCTGAAAAGACAGTACTACTCTGTAGAATGACTCCCTACAAAGGATATATATATATATATATATACACACATACATATTGGAGGATACACATACACACACATATATAAGATATTAACAGAATATATAAGGTATATAATATATATGTAAACGCACACACAGAGCAGGGTTCCATACAGAGTCGCATATGCACAACAACATTATAGAGTTCCTTATATAGCATGTTTCTACAATTTCTCTACCAAATGTGAACAATTTTACATAGGTAAAGAGATCTTTCCAGCGTGTCAACCCTATAAACTCAACCTGGGCTATAAAATAGTTCAACTGTGGGTTCTCTCTATCACACACATTACCACCAGTAACAAACGGTTACAAAAGCAAAATTATGCTCTCAAGTACATCTCTGGAATCCCATTGCCTTTGTTGGGATTGCATAGGTGTAACTGACTATAACTTAGTTAAAAAGAGAAGGAGGATAGCCCAGTAGTTGGAGTATTGGCCTAGGACTTGGAACTGCTCTGTCACAGATTTCCTTTGTGAACTTGGGCAAGCTATGTAACATCTCCGTGACGTACCTCCCCTGTTTTTAAAATAGGGATAACAGCACTTCCCTGACTCATAGGGCTGTTGTGAGGATAAATACATTATTCATTGCAAGGGGCTCAGATGCTACTGTAATGGAGGCCATAACAGTAGTTAAGACCAATAGAATCCTGTTTATGATGCACAAGATGGAACAGAATTCACCTCTGTCCTAGGTGTATAGACCAGTGGTTCCCCAACTTGTTCCACCGCTTGTGCAGGGGGTTGCAGGAAGCAGCGCGGGTCGAGGAAATGTGCTGGCTGCCCTTCCCGCAGCTCCCATTGGCCTGGAGCAGCGAACCGCAGCCACTGGGAGCCGCGATTGGCCAAACCTGCGGACGCGGCAGGTAAACAAACTGACCTGGCCTGCCAGGGGCTTTCCCTGCACAAGCGGCAGAACAAGTTTGGGAACCACTGGTGTAGACTCTTTAGGTTTAACTAAAGTGAAACACATTGAAAACCTTTTCCTTGTAAAAGAAAGCAGATAAGATTCTGACTACACGTAAGGCACTGCATCCTCAAGTGGAACATATTAGAATAGCTACACTGAATCAATAGAGCTATGCTGTCATAAATCTAAAGGGAAGGGTAAACCCCTTTGAAATCCCTCCTGGCCAGAGGAAAAACTCCTCTCACCTGTAGAGGTAACCTCGCTGGCACCTGACCAAAATGACCAATGAGGAGACAAGATACTTTCAAAAGCTAGGAGGAGGGAGAGAAACAAAGGGTCTCAGTCAGTCTATAGGCTGCTTCTGCCGGGGATAGACCAGGAATGGAGTCTTAGAACTTTTAGTAAGTAATCTAGCTAGGTATGCGTTAGATTATGATTTCTTTAAATGGCTGAGAAAAGAATTGTGCTGAATAGAATAATTATTTCTGTCTGTGTATCTTTTTTGAAACTTAAGGTTTTGCCTAGAGGGATTCTCTATGTTTTGAATCTAATTACCCTGTAAGGTATCGACCATCCTGATTTTACAGAGGTGATTTCTTTACTTCTATTTACTTCTATTTCTATTAAAAGTCTTCTTGTAAGAAAACTGAATGCTTTTTCATTGTTCTCAGATCCAAGGGTTTGGGTCTGTAGTCACCTATGCAAATTGGTGAGGCTTTTTATCCAACATTTCCCAGGAAAGGGGGGGGGGTGCAAGTGTTGGGAGGATTGTTCATTGTTCTTAAGATCCAAGGGTCCGGGTCTGTAGTCACCTAGGCAAATTGATGAGGCTTTTTAACAAACCTTGTCCAGGAAGTGGGGTGCAAGGTTTTGGGAAGTATTTTGGAGGGAAAGACGTTTCCAAACAGCTCTTCCCCAGTAACCAGTATTTGTTTGGTGGTGGTAGCGGCCAATCCAAGGACAAAGGGTGGAATATTTTGTACCTTGGGGAAGTTTTGACCTAAGCTGGGAAAGATAAGCTTAGGAGGTTTTTCATGCAGGTCCCCACATCTGTACCCTAGTGTTCAGAGTGGGGAAGGAACCTTGACATATGCTGACTTACACCAGCTGAGGATCTGACCGAGTGAGCAGATCTGTTGAGTAAGAAGGTGCCATTTTTACAGTCATTTTTCAGAGTAGAATGACTCTTGACATTATTAAATATCATGCAGCACTGTAGATGCAGTTTAAATCATTCATGTGCACAGTACTTCATTGCAGCCAAGATTTTCAAAAGTGACTCATCACTCCAGGTGCCTCAAGGTTTGAGTGTGCACTTTGGCATACCTTAAAAGGGGAGTGATGTTCACAGTGAGTTCAGCACCATCACAGCAACCGGATGAGCCCTGCACCTCTGATCCCCCTAGGTCTCAATACGTGCATGCTCTCTCGGTCTCAGAGCAGTTACTTGTCTCTCAGAGTGGAACCATGTGAGTCTCCTGCTGTCAGACGAAGTTTTGGGTTGCAGTCCTTTGCACGTGAACCGTGATTTACCTTAAGCCCCTGAAAACTCTGTTCCTTCTTGGACAACGACAGTGGAAACCAGTGACCAGAGAGACTCCTTAAAGGACAGTATTATTTATTTAGAGCCAAAAAATTGGAAAAGAAAACAGAATTTATAAACAATAGAATACACTGGACACAAACCTTACTTTTCCCCTGAAGGTTAATCATTTCCTGGATCTGGGAAGGAGCTACTGCTTAGACTCCCTCTGCAGTCTGTCTTTCTCAGCTGCTGCTGAGAAGTGACTCCCTTCTCTCTCTCAGAAAAGGTTTTAGGTCCTTCTCTAAATCTATTCTGTGGCTATCCTGTTTGCTCTTCCCACAGCCTCCTTTTAAGTTAGATGAATGTATCCATACAGGAAACTCTAATAAGCCTTCATAATTGTACAGCACTTTTACCTGACTGACAAGGTCACTTACAATATTAATTCAATTATTACATACTAATATATAGCAGCTGCATGACTGTCACTTACTGAAAATTAGGTCCCTTTAAAGGTATCTGAAGTAGGACTCACTAAAATAATAGTACACAAAGTTAGTAGTCACTTTTGAAAATCTTGCCCGAACAGCTAAGAAATAGCCAAAAGGTAAGATATTATCAAAGCAAAGGAAAACCCCGATAATGATGAAGTCCATTGAGATCACCGTTCATTGTGAATTAGGAGGAGTGTTTGTGTGAAGATAGAGATGTGTTTTACTCAATTGCACTATAAAACACAGTGAGTAGAAACATGAGACAAATCTGTCCACTGTGTAACTGCTCAATCCATGAAGTTGCACCAGGGACATATTTATTTGAATAATCCTGAGTCCCCACTGTACCTTATGAAGCCATCTACATCCATGCAAAGTTATTGTAAGGTGCAACCAAAAACAGAATGGTGCCATTTTACACTCATTTTGGACTGGTTTAAGTGATGGCAATGTGCAGGGCAATGGAAAGTCAGTCTCACAATATTTACAAAGATTTGCCCACTGATCTGCTAAGGTCAAAAACAAAACATTGAACTTGTATCCCGAGCATGAAGAAATTTAAATTCTAAAAATATGTAAGATTGCTTGCCCAACATCACACGGCAGATCAGTGGCAGAGCTGGGAATATAAGCTCTCTCTTCC
This sequence comes from Eretmochelys imbricata, assembly GCF_965152235.1. Classification (NCBI taxonomy): domain Eukaryota; kingdom Metazoa; phylum Chordata; order Testudines; family Cheloniidae; genus Eretmochelys; species Eretmochelys imbricata. The sequence goes on from NC_135597.1 coordinate 9,325,224, forward strand.
AATTCCCAATTCAATGCTTTATCTATTGGATCACGTGGACTTTCTTTTGACCAAGTTGCTTCTATGGTAGTCTGCACAACAATATTCTTGAGAATGAGAGGCCAAATCCAGGAAGTTTGGATCAGAAGCAGAACTTGCTCAGAAATCAGGGTGGGTTGGATCCATCATTCCACTCAGGCACATCTCTAAATGTTGAAGAAAAGGTTTTGGTATTTTCCCCCTTTCAGGTACCGAGAGCTTAGATGTGTCACTTCTTTCCCCAGAGCATGTACGGGAGAATTTTTTGAAAAGAAGAGACATCTTGAAAGGAACATTATTACCTTCCAATCACAGAAGAACTGAAAGAGGAATTTATTTTTTCATGACCATTTTCTTTCAAGATTGCATAATTATGGAACTTAAGGGAAAGTCAGTAAATAATGAGATAAACAATGAGGAAGGGCACAGGACATGTTTCCCCATTACTAGAATGGTGAAAAACTTAGCGGGACTCTGCTTTGTGGGGGTTTACACACCTGTGAGTTTTACTTTGAGTTTTAGGTTTGAGCAGAAAGCACTTATGCATCAGATGAGCTGTGATAATAAAAACCTTCCCCAGCTAACTAGAGGAACACTCTCGTTATGAGTTTCTTTTCTGTACTTAATAATGTCACCAGCCTATTAGCTACAGTCATGGCTTCTGACAGTCTCACTCTAAAGCAGCAGGAAGAATAAAAACGTGAACAAAAAAAAGCCAGCTTATGGAGAAGATATGCTGTGGAGATATGACCACTTGTGTCCATTAAAAATCCATTGGACTTTTTGTGTGGTGTATTAGCCTGAATCTTTAGGCCAAATTTTAGTAGATATATCCTGCTAACGTAAAATTCTTCCTGTAGTTTCAATTGGATACACAATTCTTATATACGATTCTTCTCTGCTTCCAGTCTTAAACTAATGTGTATCACTTTGCTCCGTTAAACAAAGTCTGTTGTGTTCTACCCCGAACTAAGATATTCAAAGGCAACTAAAGTGACTTTCAATGCCTCACCTTTTTTGGGTGCTCAACTTGGATACCCAAAAATGGACATACCCCAAAATCTTTAGTTGCTTTTGAAAAATCTCACCCCTTGCAAATCTATTGATATTTTTTTTAAAAGCACATGGGCATCCTTCTGGATAAGTGACACTTATGGAGACACACGGGCATTGGGGGAGATTTTTGAAAGCATACGGGCACCTAACTCTTAAGGTTAATCTTTGAGAATTAGACACCTAAATGCCATTTGTACCTTTGGAAATATACCGGATCATCGTTATTGGTATCAGTCCAGATAGTATCCTGTTCTGATCCCATTGGTTTGAGTCCTCAGAATCCACTCTCATAGATTTTAATGCAGCTTCTGAACCACACTCTGACCACAAAGATAAGTGCATGTGTATATATGTATGTGTGTGGGGGGGGGAGTATATATATATATTTACACACACACACACATATATATATATGAGCATAGTACACATTCATCAGAAAAATACGTGATAAATAGAACCCCACTGGACTGAATTCATCTATGACTTACTACTCCTGACAAAGGGAAAGATTTAGCTAAGCAAGAACTTGACTTACAGTTGCCTTTCTGGGGCCGCTTTGCTTAGCGTACATCAAGAAAATGATGAAGACCTCGAGCAAGTGTTGGCAGATTTTGACCTATCCATTGATTGATTCACTCCTATTACTGTATCCATTTCAGCCACACATATTACCTATAGTTTGTGTAATAGCTCGTATGTTATTCTTGCCGTACAAGATGGTTTAATGTGGAGTTTGACACATGATGTATTTTATGCACATTTACACAAAATAAGAGTGATTAAGTTTCATTAAAGATAAAGGAAATTGTAGGCAAATATAATTTAGGGCCAGATTCGGACACACTGATGCATGTTGAGAAGTAGGTTGCCCTGAGACATCCCACTGAAATCAAGTCATGACATCTCATGACTTGAAAGTGTTTCTCAGCAAAAGTCAGGGTGGTAGAATCTACCCTTTAGTTTGCTTTTGTTTTTTGGGGTACTTGAAGGGGAGAAAGAAATAATTTCTAGAGGACTCATTCATAAATGAAATGTTACATCTGCACAGATGCAGAGGGAAAATTGGGAAAAGCATCTGTGAGGCAGCTGTGGATACACTTGGAGATAAGAAATTTGGGAAATTGCATGTTTGGGATATTTGGTCTGTGAAGGCCTTGTGACTAGGCTTTTGGGTTTCTGATCAGTCCAAGTGCTTCATGTTTGCTGTACCGTGAAAGATACTGAGTTACTACTATAAATGGAAGTGTGGGAGGGGAGACATTAAGAACAGAGGTGGGAGGGAAATGAAAGAATTTTTGAGATTTTGAACATTTTTCCCATCCCAAATCGGGACGAAGAATTGAAATCTTGATTTTTTTTTGTGGCGGGGGGGGGGGGGGGGAGTTCGATAGGGTAGATTGCAACATTTCATTTTGCTAATTTTAAAAAGTGTTTTGTTTCGATTGATCTTTTAATTTTATTTGTTCCTTCTTTTTCCATAAAAAGGTTAAATTTCAAAGCAGAAAGTGATTTCTGAACAAAAATAGAACTTCTGGTTTTGAAATGGTCTAAATGGGATGTTCCGACAATTTCAAACCTTTTTAATTTAAAAAAAAAACCTTTAAGAATGGGCAATTCGTTGAAACTGAACCTTTCCCACAGAAAGCTTCAGTTTGATCAAACATCCCATTTAGACCGTTTCAAAACCAGAAGTTCTATTTTTGTTCAGAAATCACTTTCTGCTTCGAAATTTAACTTTTTCTGATTAAAAAAAAATTTCCTCAAATGATTCTCAACCAGCTCTAGTTAAGAGCTGATGTAAAGAGCTGCACAATTTGTAAAAGCAACTAATTATATTGGTCCTACAAAATCCAGAAACTGTGCTGAATATTCTCGAGTGCTCTCTGCTTGCACCTTATCTGTTAACTGTTTACATACCGACAGATCTACAGTACTTTTGTAACAATGAGGGGAAATTAGTAATGACCCCTACCAACACTTCCATACATCAACACAAACAATCATATTGTTCCATTCAGATTTGGGGTCCGATTCTATCATCCTGTCACACAATAATCCCCAAGTCGCTCCATTAATTTTAGTGGGATTTATTGTGGAGTGAGGTACCATTCAAAGTGAGAAATGACAACCGAATCTGGCCCTTTGTGATCAGTCAAGATGGCGGGGAAGAACCGATTTATAACTGTGTAGAATCCTGGACCGCTTAAGTTGTGATGTTATTTCAGTGTCAAAAAAGGTGATTGCATCCATTACAAAATAACAGCTTGGATCTTCAGTTGGTTGAAATCCTCAGCTGGTGTAAATCAGCATAGATCCATAGGCCCTGATCCTCACATATTATAAATTTGTCAAGGTCGACTGAAGTTTATTCCAATTTACGCCACCTGAAGATCTGGCCCAATGGAATTCAATTTGTAAAAGTAAAGTTCAATGTTCAGTGCTTAGGCAGTATCAGATTGTTAACATCAGGGGCCAAATGAACAGCAGATATAACTCAGGTAAGATACATCAAAGCTGAATGGAGCTGTATTAAGGGCCTAATTGACTCAGTGGGCTTTCTGGTGGAGGTTTGTGTTTAAGACTGGCTTAGCTGTGACCAAGACTTATTTCCAGGGTCTTCATCTTTGTGTTTAGACCCTGTTGGAGATTTATCCACAGCACAAAAAATCTACTAAAACATTTTCACAACCGTCAGTTTCTGCCCAAGAGTGGCCCAGGACTAGAATGACAGCATAAGGCTGAGGTATATCCACTGGGCTGCATGAGAAATGTGACAAGTGAGAAACAGACATGACAAGAAAAAAAAAACAACAACCTGAGGGCAACTACCTTAGGGTGCGCATGTTCACGCGTGTGCGTTGGCTTTTGCCCTTGATTGGTCACTGGGTTGCCCTGGGAGCAGTCAGAAGGCAGAAAAATTGTCCTCAGGCAAAAGGACTTTCCAGGAAAATATCACAATAGAGACAAAATTAGACTAAAGGGGGTCAAATTCTGCTTTCATGTATAACTGAATGAACATATTTAATTCACCAAGTTAACAGAGTTACTCTAGATTTAAACCAGTGCAAGAGCAGAATTTGGCCCAAAGTGTCTCAAACAGAACAATTTGAAAGCAACACTCAAGGTCTCTATTCCAACAGCCAGGCTTTCTTATGCCACCATTTTGGTTTTGTTACACGTGGCAACCATCTTGTTGCCCAGTTGGCTAGGGTCTTACTTATCCCCACATTGCTTGACCACTAATTTGTCACTCCTCAGATGCAACTCTTCTGAGACACCAGAACCCATCTCCCAGGTCATTAACTTTGTACGCCAGACCATAAAATCATATCCCAGCCTTTTAACTGCTGTACAAAAATGTAGGACTTAAACTGAAACCAGATTAAAACACCCCCATGGCTTCCAGTTTTGATATGAGAGATAGGCCTGCACCAAACCCTTGGATTGGAACACCTCTGCACGTGGTGTGGAGGGAGGTTGCACATCTGAACTTGTATTTGGTTCTGTGGTTGGAGGGGGTCAGGAAGAAATTTTTTACATAACTCATAATAGGGGGCAATGTGAGTCTTTGCCCCCTTCAGGTGACAAATCAACATAAGATGATATCAGCCTGTTATTACTAGTGGTCAATTCTCTAGCTCAGCTACCGCTTTTGGTGCTAAAGGTCCTGAGTTCAAACCTCACCATTAGATCACATGGAATCCGTTTCACCTGCACTCATTGGCTTTATCGTACCAACTTAAGGGCAGCCAGAATTTAGCCTGTAGATTGGACATTGTGCAAGAAAAAAAAGCTTCCTACATCTGGGTGGGATCTGGCTATAACTATTGGCATGTAGTTGGTCACACTTCAGTACTCAGAACCCAGAAGCATGGAGATGGGGTAGTGGAAAGAACCCACGTTTATTGTGATCTTCAAAAAAAAAAAAAAAAAAAAAAAAAAACCTATGGTTTGCATTCAGATTTCAAGTGAAAGTTTTTGTTTTTTCATTCAGATCAGTTTGTGCATCCTTAAATCGTAACTTTCATCTCACCCTGTGCTAAAATATTCTGGACACAAGTTTTCTCAGAATGTTCTTAATAAGAAATAAAATAGTTTTAAAAGGCTGTTTTGTTGTTGTTGTGGTTGAAGAATTCTCCTGCTTCGTGTTGCTATTGCAACTCCAAAAAATAAAATCACATCCGCAGATAAGTGGGAAATCGCTCACAGCGTATTTGTGGCTCTCAGACTTTGTGGAAGAGGAAGAAAAAAATCTCTTTTCTCTCCTAATCCAGAGTTGTTTTAAATAACAGTCTTTTTAGACTTCCATCTTTTTTTTTGACAGCAGATTGAATCTATTAATAGGGTGACTTGGGATTTTTCAGACTCTGTTCTTCATTTTGCTCTTCTGTGCCTTTTTCCCCCGTTTGCCTACTGTACTTTTCTACAAGTAATTTAATCAACTTCTGACCACGTCTACAGTATTTAGCATAAGACTATCTGCTTTATGCTAAAAAGACTTAAAAGAGACATAAAACCATGGCATTACATTGATCAGAAATACAGCTTATTTAAGCCATTTACTTATGAACGGATTTAAATTCTAATGAGACTGATTGTTATAGAGTGGCAGAATGAGAGCAAGGCTACAACACATAGAAGTATCCTTGCTGAATTGAGATTCTTTTCTTAGTCACCGTAGTAGGTGGTTAAGAATGCCCTCCTTACTAATGAACTGTCCATTTTCTTTAGAGATGGGCACAAATTGAGACCCACCTCTCACCCAGACCCAAACATCTTCAAGCTCTGAAGGCTTTGAGATATAAATCCAGATCCATCATTTGCAGATGGCCCATATCTTTATATAATGGGCTGAAATCAAATCAGACCTTTGGGGTGTTTGAAATCAAATCCCAATTTTGTAGGTTGAGTCCATTTCTGTCCAAGGATTCTCAATGGACAGAAAAATAGTCTTGCTCTCCTCATCAATATTAACGGGAAGTATTCTTCATATGTAATATGCTGGCTGAGTATCTATTTTCATGTCTCCTCAAACTTTGGCCAGCACAGATGATAAAACAGAGCTACGATTTCATAGCAGAAGCAGATGTCCTTTAGCTTAAGCAGTAGAGACTTATGGTTTTGGTCTTGAAGGTCCCAGGATCACTCTCCACTTACAACTGTGGTATCTGTATATATATAGCCACAGTTCCTTTTACTTACTGTGGCAGAGCTCCAACCTTGTCTCAGTGGGTCCCACGCTTCCTGGGGGATTCCGCTAGCCCCAGAGGCTCACTGTGACCCTCTACATAGCCCTTCTCCCTCAAGAGGCAAGGGTCACAGTCTACTGAGCCATTTTCATCATAAGCCAGCAAGGAGGTTGGTGAGAGAACTCCCACAGTCTCTGTTGTCCCTATGGGCTTATTCCAAAATAATTTAGCTTCCTGTCCTGACAGGGGCCTGTCTTCCCCTCCCAGGAGGTGTTTCTGTAGTGGTGGGTTGGGGGGAACCTGGGCCCGCCCTCTACTCTGGGTTCCGGCCCAGGTACCCTAATGGTAGCAGCTGTTGGCAGCCAACCTTTCACTGCCAGAGTTCCTACATTTCCCTGGGCCACTTCCCCACAGCTCTCCCGCTTCTCCTTCTCAACACCTTCTTCACCCTTACCTTAGCGATCCCTTTCCAGTGGCTTGAGGGCGTCTTCATTACCCAGCCCTTCAGCCGCACTTCCTCTCCTCTGGTTCCCTAGTTCTCCTCTGCCTGACTGGAGTGAGCCCTTTTATAGTATCAGAGGGGCCTTAATTAGAGTCAGGTGCTCACATTAGCTTAACAGCCTCACCTGAGTCTTTGCAGGTTAATTGGAGTCAGGTGTTCTCATTAGCGTAACAGCTTCAACTGACTCTTTGCAGGCTAATTGGAGTCATGTGTCCACCCCAACCTAAAGCAGCCCCTGCTCTGGTCAGTCAGGGAACAGAAAACTACTTATCCAGTATATCTGCTTTCTACTACTCTGCTGTACCCAACTGGGCTGGGTTTATCACATTACACACACACACACACACGTACGTCTCTTCTCAAGAGCCACTCCCATCTCCCTTCTGTCAGGTTAGCATAACGAATCACTTCAGTGTGTCAGAAGAAGCCAGCTAACCCTTTTGCATCAGGATCAACACCTGTTAGCAAGAGATTGGTGTCAGATGCGCACTGCCAGTCTGTTCCAATATTAAATCAAGACAAATCTCATTCCCAGGAATACATCCACCCTGCATCCCCTGCTACTTTGAGGGGGAAATATATACTTACACACATACCTATACCCTCCCTTCAATCGACCAAACTGAGTTGGTAATTTTTAAGCTACTGAATCCGGTGATCAAGTTGCATAACAATGATCAAGTTGCATTATTTACTGATTGCATTGCAAACGTCACTGATTTAATGACACACTTCTCAAGTAAGTCTAGTGTCATAATCTGCTGATATCGTTGCAGAGTTACACAGACGCATGATTTACTCTCTTTGTCTCAGCATATAGTTTTAATTAAGATGCACCCTTGGCTGATCTAGTTTTACTGGTTTTTATTTATTTATTTCCCTCCCTTCTTTCCTATACCCAGCAACATCACCTGCTGATTGAGTTCCATCCTCTGCATTGTAAAAAGGGATTTTACATTCTTTACTAATCAAGCAAAATACTCCAGTTGTTGAGCGTTCATTAGAGCTGCGAATATTTGGAAAATTATGTCTGGGATGAATATTTTTCTTTTCTCTTTTACTGACCCTGAAGCTCTCCCTACTCACCAGTTATTATACAATTGTACTCTGCCAAGTTTAGAATCAATATTAGAACAGACTTCTCTTACACTATTACTACTTATTTGTATTGTGGTGGTGCATAGGTCCCAATCAGGGATTGGAGACTCATTGATCTAGATACCATACACACACAATGAAAATGAAGTCCAAGCCCAAAGCACTCACAAAGTAAGTGTAAGATGAAACAGGTGCATATAACAAAAAGGGAGAATTGAACACAAGGTAACAGTAGAACTGGTCAATTTTTTTTCCAGTGAAAAATATGTTTTGGTCCAAAATAGAACTTTTTGCAAAATATGTTTAACTACATTTTCCATGTTTTGGAAAAAAAAATCAAACCAATAAACATCAGGGAAAAAAACCCAATTTTCCCCATGCATTTTCACATTATATTTGTGTTTCTAAATTGTGGGAAACTGCTCAACGTGTCATTTTTTTTCATACACCCGCTTCTCCAGTTTTTGTAATTAAAATGAGGAGAGAGCAAACTTTCACTTTTCAACTCTCTTTTTATACACGTGAGACAAATTTACACAAAGGAACAGACCTTTTTTTTCCAGTTTTCAAAATATTTAAGACATGAGATAAAGTGTTTTTTCACCCTCATTTTGAAATTTTCTCCAAAACAAACAAACAAACAGAAACCTCAAATACATTTGAATGAAAATGGTTTGTATTTTCCCCTGGGAAGAAACAATAAAGACCAGTTTCAACTACGTATAGGTAACAGCAAATTATGGTTAGAGAAATAATGCATAGGTCTTACGTAGTGCTTTTCATCAGTCGATCACAAAGCCCTTTACAATGGATTTACAAAATTGACTGATGGAGAAATTGAGACAGAAGGAGGTGCAGTGACTTGTCCAAAGTCATTCGGCAGGCAAATGGCAGAGCTGGCAATTGAACCCACAACTCCTGAGCGCCAGTCCAGTGCCAGGTCACACTGCTTCCCTGCAGTGGTCACTGATTTATGTCAGAACAGAGAGAACTTCGGTGTTTACCTTCAGCAAGTCAGTTAGCCTCTCTAAAGTTCAGATTCCAATCTGTAAAACGGGGGTGATAATACTTAGTACGGTGAAGAAAATAACTAACATCTGGCAATGCATTCATTAAGCCTCTTTTTCTGATCATAACCATATTATCGTTAAAGTGTTATTTGTATTATGGCAGTATAAGGGGCCCCACTAAGAATGGGGCTCAGTTGTACTAGGCAGGGCACAAACTCAAAACAAACACTTACTTTTATTACTGGGGAAAAAATTTGAATCATCATACAAGTTTGAAAGAAAAGTCATGATTTGTATTTTTTTTTTAAGCCAGCGTATCAAGTGGTCAAAAGGTTTTGAAACATTTTTTAGTCAGTTTGACTGACAATCAAAATAAATGTGACTATTTCTTCACACTGAATCAGTCAAATATATGTTTATGTATTTGCTTTACTCTATATTGTGGGTTTATCAGGAAAATTCTGCAAGCAAGCTGTGTTGCTCAGTCTTTATGAGTCATATGTCACCGGCTCAGTTCCCTAATTGGATGGGAGCACAAGCACTTCTGAACACTTTTCTAGACTGGCTTTCTGAGGACACTTGTGCCTGCAAACTGCACCACTCAGTGTGCACAGCAAGCAAACTAAAAGTGTACATAAAAAGGCCAAAGTCAATTAATTTTAAAATGTGAAAAACTTGCAGGCTGGCATTTTCAAAGGGCCCTAAAGGGAGCTAAGGCAATTTTGAAAATCCCAGCCCTTTGTGCCTCAGTGACTCGGAAGTCAATGGGAATTGGGTGTCTAACTCATTTAGATTCATTTGAAAATCTTAGCCTCAATGATCAGGTGTCAGGTGACTTTCAGTCACCAAATCTGATAACCTAGAGGGAACCGGCTCCATGACCTCTCTCTGATTTCCAAGGGAGGACCAGTCCTCCTGCTATTGCCATTCTAGACACAGAGAAGGCTGTAGCATTTCTAATCCTCACCATGTTTATTTTGTACGCTGAGCTGAGCATCCAAGCCAGCAAAAGCTGATAAAACCTGAGCTGCCACGTGTAACTGGATCCTAACTGTTGGATCTGAAAGTTGAGGTGTTTTGGCTAAAGACAGCAAAGTGGGCAGTAGGGATTAGACAGATTTTATTATTATTATTATTTAAAATTAAGAGCTTTGTCACCTTCATCTTCACACTGACCTTCCTCTTCAGCTTTCCAAAGCACATATACATCCACTCCCCCCTGCACAGTTCATTTAATGATGTTATTAAATATTTATCTTACAGGTGAGCCCGAAGGTCCCAGTCAGAAGCAGAGCCCCACAATACTAGGCACTGTGAAATCGCATACAAAGACAGCTCCTGACCAGAAGAGCTTGCAGTCTAAGAAAGAGTAATGCTAACTTGACACAGCAAATGAACAAACTAAAAATCACTCTGCCGTGTGTAACAGTGAAGGTTGCTTAAGTGAAACAAGCAACAAGCCAAAACACACTAAGTCAGTGGCCGAGCCAGGAAGAGAACCCAGGTCTGTGCATGCCGTGTTCCCTTTTGTATTCAGAAGATCATAGTTACAACAGTTATGTGTAACCTTTTTAGCCTCTGTTCTGCGGTTGCATTTGTAAACTATTTAGCCCAGTCAGTCGAGTTTGCTGTTTAGCTGACAACAAACACACACAGTCTGCAGAGGACTGTTGTGCCAACTGGACTGACGATAGTTGATAGCATTACACTGGACACTGTGTAGGTAAGTTCCCAGATCTGGCTTAATCCTGTGAATCTACAAGACTCCCAGGTGGCACCAGTTAATGTCAAGGCATGCACCCCCTTTTTGCATCAGTGAAGGGTTTGAGAGCATGATATTCTGGGGTGTTTTTGTCCATGCTGGTGACATGGTTGAAAAGCATGCAATGCCACTTTTGAATATAATGAGCTACTGAAGCAAGGCCAGTTCTCTGTGAAATGATGACATTTTGCACAAAGTCAAACCACATTATGCTCAGGATGTGGCTTTGACAGGCATATGGAGCGCCTCCAACTGCTCCAACTCTGCCTGTAGAAAGGTCCAGGTTTCTGACCCTTACAGCAACACAAGTGGCACACACATTTGATAGATCCTGAGCTTTGTCGCAGCGCAAATATGTTTTTGCAGCCATAACAGAGGCATGGATGGTTTAATTGACAAGGCATCAAAAATTAATCTGTTTTCGTAGTCCTGGCGGACCATCAGAATAGGAGATTGAGTCAAAATAAACATAGGTCTTTTGGCCCATGTAAATCTCAGAGTAAATTGGGTATGCCATTCAATAATATGTACTGCAAGTGTTGGTTAGTCAAGTACTGTACTGCAGTTTGATCTGTAAAAGCCTAACGTATAAAGTCAAAATGTGCAGCTGAACTAAATGTAAAAGCATTGAGACATTAAAAGTCAGCAGTGTGGTCAGCCAAATATGTCGGGGCTTCACTCGTACTGTCTACATTAGCGCAACCAGAACAATTTACGGCATGAGTTAAGTATGCGCCTAGCAATCGGCATGGCTTCGCTCTTTCATGGCATCTCATAGAGCAGCAAAGAGGGAAAACTGCATTGTCAGCCTGCAAGTATTGTATTTAATTTCATTGTCCCGGTCAATTCAGTGCATCTCCCTCCTAGGTTTCTCAATTGTGTTCTAGTGACAGTTGAACATCATAAACAGAAATGGGTCGAGGAGATGGTGGTTCCATTCTTGACGCTGTATTTACGTTCTCTCTCAGGTATGGAATACAGGTTTCAAAGCCAAAGTAAGGCTAAAATTTAGGATTCAATGGCCCTGAAAAACAAACTGCTCTCCACTTGCTCCCCCATCTTGTGTCCTATGTCCTGGCCATTCTCATTCTTCTAGCTCCTTTTGTCTCTTCCCTCCACTTATGTCTTCTTTCACACTGCCCGCACAACTCTTGGAAGACCCTCTCTCTTCCAGGGACTGATCTGACTCCCATTAAAGTTACTATAAAGTCTCCCATTGATTTCCATGTAGAATAGGGCCTCCATCCATCCACACACCCTCACTTTTACTCCCTTAATGCATTTTTTTTTTTTGCAAACTTTAGTGTGTACACCCCCATGCCCACTCACAGTTCTACCTCAGTCTCAGTTTATTAATAAAACCAACCACTTGCATACTCCGCATGCAACTTAATATAATTCACATCAGCTGGGGTTTTCAAATCTCAGCTACTGGGCTTGTTTTAATCCTCACTCTTCCTTTCCCTTTCCATCCATTCAGAATAATCCTTTCTGAGGTTGGTCCCATTTAAATTGTAAATGTCTTTAAAAATAATTCTGTAGAGGGCCACACAAATGTTTGTATTTCATGCCATTTAAGTCCCATACATTCAAAGACTGTAAAGCCAGAAGGAACCACTGTAACCCCCTAATCTGACCTCCTGTATAAGATGGACACAGAACCTCCCTAACGTAATTCCTGTTTAAACGAGAGCAGATCTCTTAGAAAAGTATCCAATCTCAATTTAAATATTTCTAATGACGGAGAATTCAACACAGCCCTTGGTAAGTTGTTCCAGCATTTAATTACCCTGACTGTTAAAAATGTGTACCTTTTTTCCAGTCTGAATTTCCCAAGCTTCAATTTGCATCTATTGACTGACCGTATTGTACCTTTGTCTGCTAGACCGATGAGCCTGTTATTACCATTTTGTACGCTTACGGCTTTTGAAGCTAAATCTTATACACACGGCTGGGTTTGTGAGAAACCTGCCACATTATGGCATGTATAAATCAGATTTCTCAACACAGGACTTCTGTGGTTTCTGATTCAACCTGTGACTATGTTGACAGTGGTGAGAAAAGATTCCAATATGAACTCCAGGAAATGTAGAGGTGGTGGTGGAAGAGATGAACTGAGATTGCAACTTCTCTCTACTGAAAAAGATTTGGAACTTATGTTTGGCTCAGATATGCATTAATTGATGCTTGGACCACCATACTGTTAGAAGAGACAAGACAAAGCTAACGTTTCCTCAAAATTAGGGTTATTAAAAGGAGCTCATGATGCTTTTCGTAACGGTAGAGCTGTTAATTCCACTGCCCTGACCAAATCCAGGTTTGGTCAATTCAATTCATTGACAGTTTATGTGGCACTGCTGTGAAATGTTAAACAGCTGCCACGTTCCGCACCAGAGCCGAGTGCATTTCAGCAATGGGACAATGTTTTTCCAGAAGGCACTTGGAGATCCTTTGGCATGAAAAGCAGCCTACACATGTAAGATATTTTATTGTTAGTAAATAATTATAATGATAAATGAAAAGACACCTGCCAACTGTCAGCAGGAACATTGTGAGGTTAGAAGAACAGCTGGAATTGGATACTTGGTTCAGCATATATCCCTATCAATTAGAAGCTGACATTTAATTGCCTGGCGCCAATCCCAAGTGACTATCCTTCTCAATGCTGTGTTCTGATGATTGGGTGGTATTTATTTCATCTCAAGGTTATATTCTGTTTATACCTTTTTATTAGTTCTGCAACACATCATCATAATTGAACCTTTTATGATCACACAGATTCTTATGGTTATTTTTATGGCGACAATTGGTGGGTACCTGCCTCTAGGGAGCCATAAAATTATTATTATTTCTTTCCCTTTGCGTCTCATTAATTCAAGGCTATTTTTAAAAGGTCAAGGCAGAATGGTGCAGAATAATGGTGTTTTCAGATCAGAGCCACTTCCCAGGAAGCTTCACAGTAGCAGAACTTTCTTTCTACACTACAAAATACTTTGCCAGTCCCAGTCACTTCCCGGTTGTATCATTGCAATTCATTATATGGACCAGATCCTCAGCTGATGTAAGTCAGCATAGTTGTATTGTCTTCAGCGGAGCTATGTTGATCTGATCCAGACAGTAGAGAATGTGGTGTCCTACCTACTTAGTGGCGCCTCTTGAGTCAAGGGTGTTACACTGTTCTCCACAGAGTAGACTGGCTTCCAACAGAATGTGCTGGTTTGGGATCAAGATTCAGGCCATTTCCGCATGAAAATTCTGTGCTAGATGGGGTGATATGGCTCGGTGGAACAAAAGTGGGACAGAGATGGCAGCTGATGTACCCTCCTCATCTTTAGCCCAAGCAGAAAAATGCAAATTCATACCCTATCCTTGTGTGGCAGCACCAGACTGCTACTAAGACAATCAATCGGCCTTTCTTTGGAGGTGGAGGAACAGAAATGCAACCCTGAGCTGTGGCAGCTTCAATTCAAGAGTAAGTATGGCAGCTAAATGAGTCTCTCCATTCCATCGCTGTAGTGGATATGCAGCTGGACCTCATTCACCAAGTTCTGATCTTTCTTTTTCTCTCACACACACACACAATCCCTATATCAAGGATCGGTGCATGGATCATCCTGTTGAAGCGACATTCCTTGTATGACAACCCGCCAACCTTGTGCGAGTTTTCCATTCACGGTGTGTTTCCATCACATCTTCACTCTGCTCCACGAAGGTTCTGGCTATGCTAAAACAATGACACCTCAATTAGTAGGAGCACTATCAGCTCACAGCAAATGTCATGACATGTTTTAAAGTGTTGGCGAAGCCGTTCACTTCCTCATCAACAAATGGGTTTGATGGAAAGTCTCCAGGAAAATTTTGTTTATGGTGCTGGTAAACTGGGGAACTAAAGGTAACATGAAGACACAGCCTAGACTTCAGATACTGACAACAGCGATCTTTGACTCAAATGTTGCAGACAGGGACTGCACTGAAGCAAAGCTGAGTGAAATGATCTGACTGAAGATTTACATCATACATAGGAATGAACGGCTCCATTTTCAGAAGCACTGGGGAGGTACAGCTCACAGTGAATTCCAGGTGCTCAGAATCTCTGAAAATCAGGCCAGAAGCTTACAGCATCCCAATACCTAGTGCATGAACTGAAGAGAGATGAAGAGGGATATTTTCTATAGAGCTGATTGAAAAATGGAAATATTTTCTGCAGAAACTTTAGGGAATTTTTTTTTTTAAATTCCTGCAAAAACAAAGCAAAAAGCAAAACCCAAGTTTTTGGATTGAAAACTGGTTTGTTTGTTTGTGAAAATCATTTTTGGTAAACATTTCCAGTTTCTAAAACTTTTCATCGACAACTGAAAATATTAACCAAATCTTCAAAACTTTTACTAAAAGGTTATCAGCTTCAGGTTTTTTTTTTTTAAATGATAAACCAAAAATTGTCAAGGTTTTCTTAAAAAAAGCTTTTGTCATATTAAAAAATGTTTCGGTGGGAAAAAAAAATTACTGGCTCTTATCGCCTTGCCTTTTGTGCAACCCCATCGTCTCTCTTTGGTTTCTGTTAAACCATCACACAAAGTGTGGGTTATCTCTAGCTCAGAAACATTTCTGGAGATCAAGGACCTGAACCAGTGTTTTTTTGAATTCCCCAAACTACTATTGACCTCTCATGCTTCAGAGTAGCAAAAGATTTTTCTGGAGGCCACAAAACATGACAATAAAAGTTGGCCTTCAGAATGTACCAAATCATATCACATGCCAAGTACATGAAATAAAATCCAAGAGGAAGGCTATGTTATACGCCACTAGAGAATCTTATCTGCTTCCCATCTCTCTCTCTCACACACATACACACACACGTTTTTTGCCTGACTGTTCACATTGAAAATTCACTGTAAGCATGCAGTGTGACCGAAACAAAAGCTCTGAGCGTACATTCCAAAGAGAAAGACACTTACAATTAAATAAAACCAAATCACCAGCATGTCTTTTGCACAATGGGACAATAACAGGCTGAACGGTATCTAAATACATATATGGGGAGGCAGGGTAGCCTAGTGGATAGAACTGTGAACTGACTCGGGAAACTTGGTGTCCTTTCCCACTGCCACTGGCCTAGGGACATAGGTGCTGGGACTGGGGGTGCGGCAGCATCCCCTGGCTTGAAGTGGTTTCCATCACACACAGAGTGTAGAGTTTGGTTCAGTGTCTCTCAGCACCCCCACTGTACAAATTGTTCCAGAATTGCTGCCTAGCGGGTGACTGTGGGCAAGTCATTTCCCCTCTTAAGCCAAGCTTGACACACAGCCACGGGTATGGTGATATGTTGCACCTGTTTAACAGCAACACTCCACAGCCATTTAGGGAACCTGATTCCGTGAGCTGCCATGCACCCTCATTTTCCAACAGTGTCAACAGGCTGGTGTAAAACTACTGCAGCTTCACTGAAGTCAAGGTAAGAAAGATAAACCACAAGTGTTCTAGAGACAATGTGGGTGAGGGGATACCTTTTATTGGACCAACTTCTATAAGGTATTAACTCAGCCACCTTGTCTCTCTAATCTCCTGGGACTGACACGGTTACAACACTGCATGCAGAAGGGTTCTGTTATGTAACGCAGGCCTCGTTTGCATGAAAAAGTTGTACCTGTTCAACTTCATCCAGATTTGGTTAAAGTGGTGTAAACTCCTACAGATCTCTTAAAGTGAAGGAAGAGTGAGCTTATTTCAGTTTAGCTTAAACTGAGGCCATATCTATACTCCGGGGACTTAGCGACAAAGCTACAGAACAATAATTATGCCAGTATAACTCCATAATGTAGACGTAGGCCATGCTGATGGAAAGAGTTTCTCCATAAGGAACACCACCTCTGAGCAGCCGGAGTAACATCGAGCAGCTAAGGTGACATAAGCATTCTTCTGTCGACCTAGCTGTGTTGACACTGGAGGTAGGTCAGCAAATCTACGATGCTCAGGGGTGTGAATATTGGCGTAGCTAAGTTGACCTACATTTTAAACGTAGCTCAGGCCTGATTCCCAGATGATTTAAATGAAGCCAAAATAAGTCACTCGTACACTGAAATCAGAACATCCAGACAGTAGTTTGCACCAATTTTACCAAATGGGGTTGAATTCACACTTCAAGTCCAACTGGTGCAGTTAGACACAACTTGTGCTAGATAATGAATTGATGCACATACACAACAGTTGTTTGTAGGGATCGAATCCTGGTTTCCTTACTCTTGCTCATTTCCATTGGCTTCAATGGCATTTTATGGGTGTAAGGACTGAGCAACAACAGAGTAAGGCCCTCAGGATGCGGCCCTGGGGCAGTGAGCTGTAATTCGACTATGGGAGAGTAATGCAATTTTAAATATGGGTGACACAGAGTATTCCACATGCATTGGCAACCAGGTATTTCAATTGTGTAAGACAGACAGGGCCTGTGGAGGATATTTTCATTCAAAATCCCTGACCCTCCTTTTCGAGCAACAGAAAGGAGAAAGGCACTCATACTGCAATGGGAAGGAATTTGAGCATGTGAAGTGTTAGGCATTCCTTATAAAAGAACAGAGGAAAAAACAAAAAGCTCTATTAGCTAGTCCTGCCGATCCACATTTTGATGAGGGCTTAAAATGTAACTGAAAAGAGAGAATAGGGATGAAGCAACTTTAAACTTGCAACAAATCATTTTATATTGATAGAGTCCTGGGCTTAAATCCAAGCACAGCTATTGCCTTAATGCAGACTGATTTCAGGAGGCTTAAAAATAGCCAGGATACTATGGTGATTGGCAGGCGCTGTAGAGAAAGCTGCCAAAGTCAAATTGATTCTCTCTTTTGAAGGACTCTGGATAATTTAAGCAAGGCTACAAATTAAAGCACACATGTATGACTTGATGATGATTTAAACAAAACAAAAAACATACAAACAAACAAACAAACAGGAGGGTACCTATTCTTTCCCTCAAGGGAAAGGCAAGGAAATCACATGTGGACTGACCTTGACAAGACTGCAACACTGGAATGTGTCCAAATAATCGATTTTCTGAGATCTAGCATTGCACACTATCATAACCAATTCATCTACTGTGTGCACGTTTCTAACAAGGGTGAACTCCAGGGCTTCTACAAATGGCAATTCCTACTATTATGTTCTGTCACTATTCGGGGCCATCTCCGGATTTCACCAGGCAGAAAACTCAATTACGCTCCAGCTCTACTGAGGAGGGAGCAACAGTTACCAGAGATCACACAAGCTGCAGCAGTGCACGTAGGCCGGAAACAAATATGGACCCAAATATTGATAATCTAGCTAAGGTCCAGAGGTGGCTGACAGTGTAAATTTTTGCATATTGAAACGTTCACTGTGTGCAGAAAGACCAGGGGGGCAAAAGCCGGAACGAGTTGGCTGTGGGGGAGGAGGAGAGGGGAGGAGAGGAGGAATGTGCTTTCTAATCCATTGAGAGTGCTCTGCCTGCTAACAAATTTCACACATCTGTCTGAGGCTCTTGAGATATTGCTTCTAACAGCGATAAAAATGAATTCAAATACACATTATGGGTCTGATTAATTTTCAGCTGGTGACATTTTTAAAATCAAATATGTGTCTCCCTGTTGTGTGGCATACAAAATCTCCCTGTTGTGTGGCATATGACAGGTCTCGGAGTGCTTGTACCTTCCATATGTGTGAGGTTTGCTGATATTAGTAAAACTGAAGCCTTGGAAAGTCACTGACTTAATATTTCCGTGAAGGGGTTGTTTGTTTATTCAGTTACTTATTTATTAGCAGTTGTTGCTTTGGCAGTATTGGCAATGAAAACAAACACATCAATTCATTCAGTTTTTAAGAGCTGCTATTGTTATTTGAGTAGTTCTCAGAGTTCTCAATGTGCTAGGTGCTGTACATACTATCTATGGCACCTGTTACCATAGCATCTGAGTACCTCACACTTTTTCACATATCCATCCTCACAACATCTTTGTAAGGTAGGGCAGTGCTAGTTTCCCAGCTATTAAAATGGGGGTAATGAAGCAGAGAGAGAGGCTAGGTGACTTGCCCTGGGTCACAAAGGAAGTCTATGGCAGAACAGGGATTTGAACCCATATCTCCAATATCCAAAGGCAATGTTCCATTGGACCATCCTTTTCACGGTAAGTCTCTCCAAAGAGACAGGACAGACAAGAAGAGTGAGCCAATCATTAACCCAGTCTCACAGACGAGAGACTGAAGCACAGAGAAAGATTAAATGAATTGAACAAGCTCACAAAGTCTGTGGCAAAACTGGGACTCAAACCCACATCTCCATCCCTCTAATGCTAGTGCTTTAACCACTCGCCACTTTGACCCAGTTTCTGTCCCACTGCAAGGATGGGAAAGGCTATGTGTAGGCTAAGATAGATTAGTAATTGATCCATCTTTTGTGTGGGACATATAACCTACAGTTCTAAAGGATGGATTAACTCTTCTAATGCATCTTTACCATCTCTGCCTACTTCGACTGTTCTTGTGGACAAACTTTCCCACAATAGGAAAGTCCACCCAACAGCTCAAGAAACACAGAAGCCGAGATTGTATCTATAATGATCCTACAGAAACTAAATAGAACTGTATCGGCTTTGTATAGGCTGGGGGCAAAACTCAGTGCTGAATCCACAACTCTACTGAGATTAATAGTGTGTATATCAGCACAGAATTTGGCCTTGTTTGGACTTCAAGTTTGTCTGGTCAAGGACCTGCTGTCTACTTAGCACTGTTCACTGTCCTTACAGTGCTTTGTACACTCATGATGAGCAAACCAGAAGCAGCATTTCATTATGCATGAAAATATATATTACTTCCAACTGCACATCTTTGCAAAATGTTTCACGGTAACTAAAATACCGAGCTTGGAATACCCCAAACTGGACAAGAACTTTGACTCAGGCCCAAGTTTTTGCAATGGAATTCCTTCTCTGAAATGGGGTCTTTGGGCTCAGAGGGCAGAACTTCTATCCAGGCAAGCCATGAGGATGTCACAAAGTTTGTACTCTGGAGGCTTGATACAACTGGATGCATTTCAAGCGCTGCGTACTTATTCCCCTATGCCTGGGTTTCCCCAGGCTGCCAGATGGCAACCAGCCAAAGCGTGTCTCATTGGGTATTTTAGTGCTCCCATGACACATCTTTAACGAAGGGGGAGGGAAATGCTGGATCCCTATTATAAAATTCTCCTACGCCAAATCCATTCTTGGTGCAATCACTAACTAGGATCCCTATTTAAAGGTCAGCCTTTGCTCATTCCTCTAAGACAATTAAAACATAAGCATACACGTCCTGCCTAAGCTATTAGAAAGGTCAAATGTTCTAAGAAAGCATACCTTCAGTTATAAATGTAATTACACTGCCTGAAAATCACATTGCTTGCCTTCTTTTTGAAATACATAATGAGATTTTCATACAGAGGCAGCACAGCAAGTCTGGTAAATTCTTTGTACGGTAGCAACACGTGGGAAAAAAAAGATCAGTTAGTTCAAGCAGCATGTGAAAATGATGAGACTCCACAGAAGCGCATCTCCAATGCTTCCAGCCTGAGCCGCTAAAGCGCATCAGGAATGTGTTTGTGCCACATTGTAGCAGAAATATAATTAAGGTCAAGTTAGATTTTTCCCCCCATTATCAATGTCAATCTTCAGGATTTAGTAGGTCAGCCCCAGCTATTTCAGTATCACCCTAAACTGAAAGTTAGGGGCCAATCCTCCTCCTGTTAAAATCAATAGGAGTTTTATTACTTACTTGTACCATGGTAGTACCTAGAAACCTCAGTCAAGGATCAAGACCTCATTGTGCTAGGCACTGTACAGACACAAAGATGACCTAGAGAGCTTACAGCCCTGGTTGTAGACAGGATGTAATGGGTGGATGCAATAGACAAACAGGGGTAGGGAAAGATGAGATAAGAAACTGAACAAACTTTAGCAGGAAACAGGAAGCCTCAGCTCACCATATTATACCATTAGTTTCATTATACTTAGGATCCAACCTTTAGCACACAAATCTTCAACCCGTTTCTTCATTTATTGTTTGTAAACCACTTCAGCAGTGTCAAGGGGCATTGAATCAGGTGTAAATGTAATTGCCAGAGCTCCGTAAAGTCACCTAAGTGTAAATGAGAACCTGTCAA
Organism: Eretmochelys imbricata; assembly: GCF_965152235.1. Taxonomy (NCBI): domain Eukaryota; kingdom Metazoa; phylum Chordata; order Testudines; family Cheloniidae; genus Eretmochelys; species Eretmochelys imbricata. Next base: position 9,346,018 of record NC_135597.1, read on the forward strand.
ACCAAGGAGTAAACTACACCATCAATATTTATGGAACTACTCATAAGGGAAGGTACTCTTAATTATGCCTGAACACCCCTGCAATAGGAAAACTCAAGGAACATTAATGCATGGGGCCTTTTATTTCCCATTTTTCTGATTTTCTATCTTAAAATGATTGACAGCACCACTTCCTCCATTTTATGGTATTTCAGCATAGTAAGTAGGCCGTTACGTTATGCAGTTACTAGAGTATTTAGCTTATTTTCTTCCCTCTTACAGAGTTTGTTTGATTATATATAGTCCCTGCCTTCCCCACCGCAGTAAAACATTAAGATGCCCCTCCACGATGGATCAGTTTAGACAACTGCACATCAAATGCACAGTTCTCAGAGAGAGGGTTGTCTGTATTTCTGGTTTGCTAGGGGTGGGGATGGGGAGGGAGGGAAAAGACAGTTCACTATTAACAGCCCATTGAATAAATGCAATTCTCTGGCAAAAACTGTATTTGCTGTCTAACCGTTACAGACAGTGGATAAAAGAACATTGCAAAATGGAACAAGTGTTAAAGATTGAGGTTTTCTTAGATCCTTTATTACAATTTAAAGGAACACATTGATTATGTTATTATTTCAATGCTTTAGGAAAAGATCTGGTCTTGCTTTTATTTTAATGACACGTTTCAGTTTAGGTTTCAGAGTAGCAGCCATGTTAGACTGTATCCAGAAAAAGAAAAAGAGTACTTGTGGCACCTTAGAGACTGACAAATTGATTTGAGCAAAAGCTTTTGTGAGCTACAGCTCGCTTCATTGGATGCATGCACTGGAAAATACAGTGGGGAGATTTTATATACATAGAGAACATGAAACAATGAGTGTTACCATACACGCTGTAAGGAGAGTGATCAGGTAAAGTGAGCTATTACCAGCAGGAGAGCAGGGGGATGGGGAACCTTTTGTAGTGATAATCAAGGTGGGCAATTTCCACCAGTTGACAAGAACGTGTGAGGAACACTGTGGGGGGGGGGGGAAGAAATAAACATGGGGAAATAGTTTTACTTTGTGTAATGACACATCCACTCCCAGTCTCTACTCAAGCCTAAGTTAATTGTATCCAGTTTGCAAATTAATTCCAATTCAGCAGTCTCTCGCTGGAGTCTGTTTTTGAAGTTGTTTTGTTGAAGAATTGCCACTTTTAGGTCTGTAATCGAGTGACCAGAGAGACTGAAGTGTTCTCCAACTGGTTTTTGAATTTTATAATTCTTGACTTCTGATTTGTGTCCATTTATTCTTTTACGTAGAGACTGTCCAGTTTGGCCAATGTACAGGGCAGAGGGGCATTGCTGGCACACGATGGCATATATCCCATTGGTAGATGCGCAGGTGAACGAGCCTCTGATAGTGTGGCTGATGAGATTAGGCCCTATGATGGTGTCCCCTGAATAGACATGTGGACACAGTTGACAACAGGCTTTGTTGCAAGGATAGGTTCCTGGGTTAGTTTTTGTTGTGTGGTTGCTGGTGAGTATTTGCTTCAAGGTTGGGGGGCTGTCTGTAAGCAAGGACTGGCCTGTCTCCCAAGATCTGTGAGAATGATGGGTCGTCCTTCAGGGTAGGTTGTAGATCTTTGATGATGCGTTGGAGAGGTTTTAGTTGGGGGCTGAAGGTGATGGCTAGTGGTGTTCTGTTATTTTCTTTGTTAGGCCTGTCCTGTAGTAGGTAACTTCTGGGTACTCTTCTGGCTCTGTCAATCTGTTTCTTCACTTCAGCAGGTGGGTATTGTATGTGAGGGGGCTTATTCCTTCACCCATTTACTCCCTGGTCCTTCTTGCATGAACAGAGAGCAACCATACCTGAAGTCCAAAGGTGCATACAATTCGATGTTTATTGGGGTGAACTTCCAGCGAGCATGATTTGTTTCCTTCCTTAGTGTCCCCCTTCCCTGCTCTGACACCACAGAGCCTTACACCTGTGCCCCTGTTCCCATCCCTGCCCTTAGCCAAACATGATTCCAATTCCCCCCATTCCCTGTTCCCATTTCCCCCTTTAGCAAAACATGATTCTAATTTCCCCACCCCATTCCCTGTTCCCATTCCCCCCCACACACACACACATCCTGATTGACTGCAGACTATATAGTAAAACCTGAGTTCTGCTTAGCTATACCTTAACCAATCATTTTACTGAAATTTAACTAACTAATCCTAACATATTGTAACATGATTTAACCAGTTATATTCACCACCTTAATTAGTTTACACCCAGCAAAATTAATTATACAGCAGACAGAAAAAATCACAGAACCAGACAGAGATTATACAGACAAACAATAGGGAAATGGGGACTACAGTGATAGAACAACAAATTAATGAGAATTTCACATCCCAGCTATTGATAAATGAGTTCTTGCCAGACAGGATGCTATCGAACTAAGTTTCCTTTTACATCTTCTAGGCACTTCCCCTTTCTCTGGAGGCGATACACATTATCAAGTCAGGATTGAATTCCTAACAGCCCAATAGCACCTGATTTCAATGTGACTAGTTTGGAATGTGAGGAGGTGACCGGTCGCTTCCCAGCTTATGGCTGCCTCTGTCGCTTAGCCAAAGGCCTTCGCCTAAGCACAGGGCCTCAGACTGTTACAGTAAGAGAAGGCCCTTACACCGGCAGACAGTGATTTTGATTCTTTCTTTTATACCTCTATAACTAGCTAAGTGATAAGAATACACCTAAATTCTTAGAGTATTGGCCTTTACAGACAGGCCTGAATATCTATATCCTGACATTGTAGTTGTAAGAATGTTTGACAGAGTTCTTGTAGGTGTTTGTCTCTGTCTGAGGAGTTGAAGCAAATGTGGTTGTATCGTAGAGCTTGGCTGTAGACAATGGATTGTGTGACGTGGTCTGGATGAAAGCTGGAGGCATGTAGGTAAGCATAGTGGTCAGTAGGTTTCCGGTATAGGGTGAATTGGAATTAATTTGTAAACTGGATACAATTAACTTAGGCTTGAATAAAGACTGGGAGTGGATGTGTCATTACACAAAGTAAAACTATTTCCCCATGTTTATTCCCCCCCCACACACACACACACTGTTCCTCACACTTTCTTGTCAACTGCTGGAAATGGCCCACCTTGATTATCACTACAAAAGGTTTCCCTGCTCCCCTCCCCCTCCTGTTGGTAATAGCTCACCTTACCTGATCACTCTCATTACAGTGTGCATGTTAGCACCCATTCAGGCCTTAAAAAAAAATCAATGAGATTGGGTTAAAACCCCCAAAATTAAACCAAAGAAGAATCCCAAACCTATTTTGTTAGTTACCTTTTGGCTTTTGAACTCTCTCAAGATTGTGAGGTACTCAGATACTGTTGAAATATAATGTTTATAAGTACCTTAGTGAAATAGAAGCAACTCTGCCATCAGTGATGCTATTCCAGATTTACTGCATTGGGTTCAATTTATAAATGCTTTTAAAAGGGTTAATAAGAGCTCAATAGATTTTACAGCCATAAGTTGCATGTGTTCTAGATGGTTATAAACACAGCCGTAGAAGGTGCTATAGATAGTTATAAGCCATGGTTATAATCAACTTATTGACCTCTCAACTTTAACAATCTACAACAGCAGATTGACCATTTAATAACTTATTAATAGAGATTTTAATAACACCTTATAAATAGAACCTTAAAATAAAATGTGACTGATTTATACAAACATGACAAGAGAACAGACAACACATGCAGTACTGACCAGGAAAGAATTTTCTGTAGTATCTGGCTGGTGAATCTTGCCCATATGCTCAGGGTTTAGCTAATTGCCATATTTAGGGTCGGGAAGGAATTTTCCTCCAGGGCAGATTGGAAAAGGCCCTGGAGGTTTTTTCACTTCCTCTGTAGCATGGGGCACGGGTCACTTGCTGGAGGATTCTCTGCTCCTTGAAGTCTTTAAACCATGATTTGAGGACTTCAATAGCTCAGACATAGGTGAGAGGTTTTTTGCAGGAGGGGTGGGTGAGATTCTGTGGCCTGCGTTGTGCAGGAGGTCAGACTAGATGATCATAATGGTCCCTTCTGACCTTAGTATCTGTGAATCGATAACTCAGGAACTGTCTCTTCACGTTCCACTGTGCATGAAAACCAGGTACAAGATGGATTTGTGGCATAGCAGGGAACAGTGCATAGCCTTGATTCTGCCACTTCTCATACTGCTGCTACTTCCTCAGGATCTCTTGATAATCCAAAAACAAAAAGTCCATGTGGGCACCAAAGGGAAGAACTCTCCAAGTGATTATCATACTTGTGCTGGCACTGAAGTTACAAAGCAGAGTTTGGCGGCAACAACAACAAAGGAATGGGGGAAGGATTTCCGAGTGGTTAGGAAACTAGATTGGGACCGAAGTAGACCTGAGTTCAATTCCCAGATCCACCACAGATTTCCAGGAGGGCTTTCAGAACCTGAAGCTCCTGTCTGTAAACGATGAACAACAATTCCTTTGTCTCTGTTCTGAAATATAGACTGTCATATGTTTGGAACAGAGACTACTCCCACAATGTTAAAACAGATTTCAGAGTAACAGCCGTGTTAGTCTGTATTCACAAAGATGGACTACAAGCCATCAAGAACACTATCCCCGATAATGTCACGGCTAACCTGGTGGCTGAACTTTGTGACTTTGTCCTTACCCATAACTATTTTACATTTGGGGACAATGTATACCTTCAGATCAGCGGCACTGCTATGGGTACCCGCATGGCCCCACAGTATGCCAACATTTTTATGGCTGACTTAGAACAACGCTTCCTCAGCTCTCGTCCCCTAACGCCCCTACTCTACTTGCGCTATATTGATGACATCTTCATCATCTGGACCCATGGAAAAGAAGCCCTTGAGGAATTCCACCATGATTTTAACAATTTCCATCCCACCATCAACCTCAGCCTGATCCAGTCCACACAAGAGATCCACTTCCTGGACACTACAGTGCTAATAAACAGTGGTCACATAAACACCACCCTATACCGGAAACCTACTGACAGCTATTCCTACCTACATGCCTCCAGCTTTCACCTTGACCACACCACACGATCCATCGTCTACAGCCAAGCTCTGCGATACAACCGCATTTGCTCCAACCCCTCAGACAGAGACAAACACCTACAAGATCTCTGTCGAGCTTTCTTACAACTACAATACCCACCTGCGGAAGTGAAGAAACAGATTGATAGAGCCAGAAGAGTTCCCAGAAGTCACCTACTACAGGACAGGCCTAACAAAGAAAATAACAGAACGCCACGAGCCGTCACCTTCAGCCCCCAACTAAAACCCCTCTAACGCATTATTAAGGATCTACAACCTATCCTGAAGGATGACCCAACACTCTCACAAATCTTGGGAGACAGGCCAGTCCTTGCCTACAGGCAGCCCCGCATCCTGAAGCAAATACTCACCAACAACCACATACCACACAACAGAACCACTAACCCAGGAACCTATCCTTGCAACAAAGCCTGTTGCCAACTGTGCCCACATATCTATTCAGGGGACACCATCACAGGGCCTAATAACATCAGCCACACTATCAGAGGCTCGTTCACCTGCACATCGACCAATGTGATATATGCCATCATGTGCCAGCAATGCCCCTCTGCCATGTACATTGGTCAAACTGGACAGTCTCTACGTAAAAGAATAAATGGACACAAATCAGATGTCAAGAATTATAACTTTCATAAACCAGTCGGAGAACACTTCAATCTCTCTGGTCACGCAATCACAGACATGAAGGTCGCTATCTTACAACAAAAAAACTTCAAATCCAGACTCCAGCGAGAAACTGCTGAATTGGAATTCATTTGCAAATTGGATACTATTAATTTAGGCTTAAATAGAGACTGGGAGTGGCTAAGTCATTATGCAAGGTAGCCTATTTCCCCTTGTTTTTTTCTACCCCCCCCCCCCCCCCCGCCATTCTGGTTAAACTTGGATTTATGCTGGAAATGGCCCACCTTGATTATCATGCACATTGTAAGGAGAGTGGTCAGTTTGGATGAGCTATTGCCAGCAGGAGAGTGAATTTGTGTGCGTATGGGGGTGGGGGTGGGGGTGGGGGGGGGTGAGAAAACCTGGATTTGTGCTGGAAATGGCCCAACTTGATGATCACTTTAGATAAGCTATTACCAGCGGGAGAGTGGGGTGGGAGGAGGTATTGTTTCATGGTCTCTGTGTATATAATGTCTTCTGCAGTTTCCACAGTATGCATCTGATGAAGTGAGCTGTAGCTCACGAAAGCTCATGCTCAGATAAATTGGTTAGTCTCTAAGATGCCACAAGTACTCCTTTTCTTTATGTTAAAACACACCAGCAGGATTTGCATGGACCAATTAATGTGGAACACATTTGTGCACTTCAGAAATCTCTCCCCGCCCTCAAGCTCATTACCCCACCATGTAGACAAGCTATAACTCTTTCTATGCTTATGCACAGCACCTAACACAGTGGGGCTTCTAGGCATTAACTAAAATTATGAAAGGAAAAGAGAAGTTTTCTTTTATCATAGACTCATAGATATGTAGGACTGGAAGGGACCTTGACAGGTCATTTAGTCCAGCCCCCTACACTGAGACAGGACTATGTATTATCTAGACCAGCCCTGAAAAGTGTTTCTCCAGCTAGTTGTTAAAAACCTCCAATGACAAAGATTCCACAACCTCTCCAGGTAATTTGTTCTAGCGGTTAGCTATCCTGACAGATAAAAAGGTTTTCCCAATGTCTAACCCAAATCTCCCTTGCTGCAATTTAATCCCATTACTTCTTATCCTGTCCTCAGTGGATAAGGAGAACAGTTTATCACCTGGCTCTTTATAACAATATTTTACGTACTTGCAGACTGTTATGTCCCTTCTCAGTCTTCTCTACGAGGAGCAAAATAATATTATTTCTTCCATCCATGTAAGAATATAGCCCCATCAACGTAATAGCTGAACACTTGTGGTGCGCCATTGTAGTTTAGTGCCATTAATATTCCTGGTGCTTTACAAAATACAAGAAAAAGAAAGTCCGCCTGCCCTGAAATACTTATATTCTAAGGCCTGCATGCTGAAGAGACTCTCGCACAATTAACTTAAAGAATGTGCATAGTCTTATTAACTCAATAGGATATTTACCACTGCTGCCCGCCCTAAACTAAGTGAAACTACTGACATGCCCAAAGTTGAGCATGTCTATGAATCTTTTCACAACAGGGACTGAAAAACAGAGCTGGATTAAAAAAAATATAAAAGCTTAAAAATGGACAGGAAGTCACTCATTTTCCAAAATTTTCAAGTTCAGCAAAGTGTCTATATTTTTCAACTGCAAAATTTCAACTAGTGCTATAGTTGGTCAAAAAAACCCGAAAGCATAAAACCCTAGACACAAATCTGTCGGTACTTTTGGATGGCAGTTTTGTTGAAAACTGCTTTTTTGATCCAAGCTTTCATCAAAAATTCCACGTTTGGAGATTTTTTACCTGCTTTATGAAGAGGTACCACCACATTTGCATTAAAAAGAGAGAGAGAGAGAGAGAGAGATCACATTTTCACTGAGAAGTTCATTTTATGTCAGAAACCGCCTAAATCTGCATTTAAATGGGAGACCACCGAAAGAAGATACAGCACTAGATTTCATTGGGTGATAAAATCACTGTGGCTAAGATTACAGTTTAAACTTTAAAAGTAACAGAATCTCACAGATCATTTCTCCACCTCTGCCCCCCAGGAAAGTATTTATAAATATGATAAATACAAACTAATCATTTAGTGTGTAAAAGAAAATAACCATTTTTCTTGATACTATATAGGATCTAAAGAATCTTGATACTATATTGGATCTATATAGTATCTAGATACTTATATAAACTATAAGGTTTAATCCTTTTCATCCTATCTTACTCTCTGGACGAGCATTTTCACAGTCCCCAGATTGTTGCAGGGACAGTTTGATTAGCTCCTCGCCCGAGCTCCGCCTGCCCCACACGCGAACCCTGCACCCCCTCCCCCCGCGCAGGGCTGGCATTTCCACACACCACCACCACCCCCTACGTTGCTCTGCACCTTGCCCCATTTTTTGTTTTTAACAAAACGTGGGCATTTGTCCAGTTTGCTCTTGCCAACCGATCAAGTCAACAAGAGCAAATAGGACAAATGCCCACGTTTTGCCGGAAAAGTTGGGACGGCTGGGATCAGGCTTAAAAAAGGAAATGTCCCAGCCAAAATGGGACATGTGGTCACCCCAAATTTTATGCACTAGTTTTGTGCATACAAGTTAACAAATGATGTTACCATTTAGCGTCTGGTCCCTGGCAATGATAAAGGACCCACTAATAATACTAAAGGAGTTCTCCTTACCTCAAGTGGCAGAAAGACCAGTGTTATCATCTCACCCCACATCCCCATCGGCGTGTGTGATTTAGTCAGTAAGAGGTCCGTAGGTTGTAGAACATACATTTCTTGCCCTGGGAGATCCCTCCCAGAATACAGTCAAAAGCCATTATGATTGTGTTCTTCACTATTCATAATCTGAGAGGATGTCTTCTCTTATCCTCCCCTGCCCCTACTGTCGCAATGGGTGAATAGCTCAGGATGAAACCGTAACCGAGTAGTGGATTAGAAATGTTATACGATTAGCGTTGGCAGAGACCTCAGGAGGTCATGTAGTCCAATCCCCTGCTCAAAGCAGGACCAAGACCAACTAAATCATCCCAGCCAGGGCTTTGTCAAGCCAGGCCTTAAAACCTCTGAGGATGGAGATTCCACCACCTCCCTAGGCAACCCATTCCAGTGCTTCACCACGCTCCTAGTGAAATAGTGTGTCCTAATAATAATGGGCAAACTTTTCCTACTAATTTTCGAGATTTACAAACCTTTTATAATGCTCCGTACGTTGACTGACCCTATTTTTCCCCCAATAGAATCTTGTTGCTTCTTTATTTTTCCCTTTATTTATTTCCATGTGCTCCAAGCTCTCCTATCCATCCTGCGTTTTCATTGATTTTTTTTCCTTTCTACCACATTCTCTTTTCCATCCCCCATTCTACAAAATAGCTTCACATTAGCATAATACTAATCTGATCACATCCAAGTTAACCCTTAAATATTCAAGATTTCTCATCACTACACAGTGGAGGGCCCTGGACTGGCACTGAAGTAATGGGTTCTATTCCTGTCTCTGGCACTGGCCTTCTGAGTGACCTTGGGCAAATCATTTCACCTCCCAGTGCCTTAGTGTCTCTTTCTGTAGAATGGCGATGAAGATACTAATATCATTTCCAAAGCACTTTGAGGTCTATGGATAAAAATTGCTATACAAGAGCTAGACAGTGTTATGAACAGAGAGAAAAGGTATGGTTTCTTCCGAAATTGCACCTGCAAAGATCCTGGCCAAGTTCTAATACACAAGAAATACGCTGGTTCTGTGACCTTAGTGTTATTTTTGGATTAATTTGCACAATATGGCATGTTATTTTTAAAGCCAATGCACACAGCGTATGTGTTCCAGGAATTGCTGCCTGGGGAAAAATCTGCTCCCTGCTATTTATTACAGGATGCTCTTACAAATTTCTGATTCAAGACAACTGGCCCAGTCATGATAGATCAGCCGGACAGTTTACCGTCTGGCTCAAAGACTAATGCCCCCTGCCTTCTGCTGATTACCTACGAGATGGCTGCAGTATTCAGGTTAACCATTTCAAACTCTGCACTAACATCCTGACAATTTAGAGCATCTTGTAAGGTACCTGGTGAGATCAAGTTGGCTAATGCGACTATGGACCTGATCCAAAGTATGCAGAAGTCAATGAAAAGATTCCCCCATTGACTCTGACGGTCTTCATATCAAGCCCTAAGATATCAATGTGGCTTTCCTCACTGAGAGAGTACTCCCATTAATTTCAATATCACATTTGTCACACACTCATTAGCATGCTACTTAGTATTAATATTTTAATGTGAGACTTTCTTGGTCATGTCTAATGCAATAGCTTTATGCATATGTGTACACTAAGTATTTTTAAATGTACCGTTCCAGCAGCACTGAATTAATAAACACGTTAAAACTGCTTCTACAACCAGAGAATATCTAACAATCCTCAGCCACATAGTTTTTATTAAGGGTTTCATCACCCATATTCAGATTAAATGTTTGCCATATTGGGGCATTAATGACTCAAAGCCTGCAGTTGTAGATCAGTGCCCCATTTATTTAAATGTGACCATATAAACTGCCAACTTTTCCTTTACAAACTCTTCTTCTGAATGGCTTAAACAGTCCAGTGATAAAAATCCATGTCATACTCCAAAATGGGACTCAAGGTCTCCATTTGAAAGCTGCTGCTGATATATACATTTCTATCAATTTGAAAGCTATTATTAATTATTATTAATGTGATATATACATGTACATGCATTTGGCATTTCAAAATAATGGCACACTTGGGTTTGCTTATGTTTTCGATCTTTAAAACTAGCTTTGGGTTTTAAAATATTCTACAGGCCTAGATTCTTTGGGTATTTAGTGTCAGGGACAGAAAGCCTTGCTGTGACAACTGAACTCGACCTCCTTTCCTCCAACTGCAGGTTGAAACTTTTCAACACACCTTTTTTTCTTTTATCGAAAAGCAGTCTTTCTTAAAAAAAAAACAAAAAAAACCAACCCCCAATATTTCATCCAATTACCGACACTCACAGATTCTTGCATTTTTAATGAAATATTACCTGCCCCTTTTAAAATAAAAATGTTGACGTTATTAAACTGGGCTTTTTGTTGACCAAAAAATATTTCAGTAGCCATTTTTCTAAAATCTGAAATTGCATTTTTGATAAAAAGTTAGAAAAAAGTAGAAAAAAAAATCACTCAGGAAATGTCTATGCGGTGATGAAAAACTGGTGGCACAAAGTCTCAGAGACCGGGTCAACTGACTCGGGCCCAGGGGATAAAAACTGCAGTGGAGGCATTCAGCCTTGGGTCGGCTCTGTTACCCTCCCCCATCGTCAGGACTCAGAGAACCAGGCACCAGCTCAAGCCCCACATCTACACTGCAATTTTATAGGCCCACAGCTCAAGCCCAAGTCAGCTGACCCAGGCCAGCCATGGCAGTGCCAAGAGTCTTTTATTGTAGTATAAAACATTCCCTAAAAGTCTCCTGCCAAAATAGATGTTTCAAACACTTAAAAATAAGAGCTTGGAAATACCATTTTTTTTAAAATTAAAATAGGTTTTCATTTCTCAGTCTTGTTTTTCTATATGTTAAAAAAAAAGGCCTAATGATACTGGTCTTCCTTTTGTAAAGGGCTTTGGGATCTGTTAACTTTTTGTATTATTGTGCTAGGCACTGTACAAACACAGAACAAAAAGACTGTCCATAGGAGTGAAACACTCAGTATATGACACATGCGGTGTTATTGTAGCCATGTTGGTCCCAGGATATTAGAGACACAAGATACCTGAGGTCATATCTTTTATTAGAGCAGACTCAGTTGGTGAGAGAGATGAGCTTTCAAATTTACACAGAATACGTTTCCCAGACCTGAAGACGAGCTCTGGGTAAACTTGAAAGCTTGTCTCTCTAGCCAACAGAATGTGGTCCAATAAAAGATATTACCTCACTCGCCTTGTCTCTCTTATAAAAGAAATAGTTAACTTTATTACAAGCCTTGTGAATACAGCGCTCCTTTTGAAGTTAGCAGTGCTGCCTACGAAGACAACTGCAGATATGTTACTGGCTTTACAAAGGGATCGTTCACTACGTATAAAAACCCTAAACGCTGTGCAAGATCTGACCAATGGTCTAAATTTTACCCATCCAGTCAGAGGGACACTACGTAGCTTTTGAGCTTCCAAGATGAGTATTTTCATGGTGCTGAAATGAAGCATCACCACCAATTACACAAACACAATAGAGCCTTGATTACAGTGCATAGGTATTTACATGGGGAACAAATATTTAACAACAGGCTCTTCAATCTATGAGAGAAAGGTATAACATGATCCAATGGCTGGAAATTGAAGGGAGGCAAATTCAGACTGGATATAAAGGTGTACATTTTTTAATGGTGAGAGTAATTAACCATTGGAACACTTTACCAAGGATGATGGTGGATTCATCACTGACAATTTTTAAACCAAGACTGGATGTTTTTATAAAAGATATATCCTAGGAATTGTTTTGAGGAAGTTCTATGGACTGTGTTATACAGGAAGTCAGACTGCATGTTAACAGTGGTCCCTTCTGGTCTTGGAATCTATAAAAATTCACTATAAATATCACCATTAAATTAACAATAACCCCAAAGTAGTAGAACATGTCCCTTTGCATCCAACTTCCCCCCTTGCAAATACATGAAACTGCTTATGAATAGAAGTTATCTTTTTTGCTACTTTGGCAATGCAGCTTTAGTGGAGAAGGGATAAATAAATTATAGGATTTAAGGTAAATTAGGGAGATTGGAAAATTTTTGAATCTAATGACACTTGTCTAAAAAACCTAAACCATCCACGATTTGCTGAAGCTACCATCTTCCATTCACCAAATGTGAGCAGGATTGCAACGGAACAGTCTCTGTTGGGATTTATTTATAGCGGTTATTGCATCAAAGCTATTTAATCAAAAGAATGAATTCTTACCTTTAAGATGCAGATGAAAAAAATGTCTAGATGCTAAACCACTTTTCAATAAGCATCGGTGCACACTCAGGACTCGAGGGTATAGTGAACTTTAAATAGTTTGGATAGTTTGCTTGGTTCAGACAAGCATCTCAAAACACAGGTGCTTATAAGAATAATACTCAATCTACAGTATGGCAACTACTTCCTTGGTGATGACACAGGATTGAATCAGAAACCTCCAAAGCAGAAAGCATGAGCCTCTACAAGCTTGAGCTATAGGCCTACTTACCATAGCTGGGAGTGGGTTACGTTTGCATAATTTGGCTCTCAAGATTTTAGTTACTTTTCATCGAGCCAAAATTTCTTGACAGCAGCCATCTTTACCATATTTTGACATATGTGTGTCCATTTGAGCTGTGACTAGAAAGGATCAGTTCATGTTTTGACTGAAGATGGTTACAGTCTTATCGAAACCAGCTGATTTATCTGTCCTAACATTTGAGGTTAAAGTATTAATTTAGATTACAGCAGTTCCAAAATTTTAGTGTTTCAAGCACCACCTTCTTCAAAAATGGTTGTGCAGCGAATTGATGAAACATCAAGCTCAAAAACCTCAGTTTGGTAACCCCTGAATGTAGAACATTGTTCTTAACTGTCAAATGGTAGACAGGAAATTTTGGGCATAGACACCAAGATGCCCTGATGGAAGAAGTTAATTTTAAAAAATTAAACACAGAGTATTGCCATCTCCAAATGTCCAAAAAGTATTCATCAGTACTGCCCCTCCCACACAACAAAAAGATTGGCTTAAAATAATATTTTTTAATAAGTGTTCTTTATTTGTTTCCTGAGCCTTTACTGATGCAGTTTTCAAGCTTTTCTCCACGTCTGTGAGGGGCAGAAAGTTACTTTTTCTTTTCTAATGAAAGCTGAGATTTTTGCATAATCATATGATTGCAAGAACTGGAACTTTCAGAACACAAGAGTTGGCAACACTGTAATTTCCTAAAATGTGCAGTTTCTTCTTTCCTAAGGGAGAATCGGGTCTGATTCCCCCCCCCAGAAGTATGCTTACAAATAGGGGTATAAGAAGAGAAAGAGTCCAGATGCATCTCTTTGGTTCAGACTCAGCTCCAATTAATTGTTGCCATGCTCTCCTGGTTTTGCTTTTGTTTCCTTTTATCTATTTGCTGTCATCAGTAAGTACAGATGGTTTATTTTTATGTCCATATCTCTACCAATGAGAAGACCTGCTATTTGGGGGGTTACCTTAATTTGTTTGATCCTCTGGACCGGGGTGGCCAACCTGGGGCTCCGGAGCCACATGTGGCTCTTCCGACGTTAAGACGCGGCTCCTTGTCCAGGCACCGACTCGGGGGCTGGAGCTACGGGCGCCAACTTCCCCATGTGCCGGGGGGCGCTCACGGATCAACCCGAGCTCTGCCACAGGCCTTGCCCCCACTCCACCCCTTCCTGCCCCCTCCCCTGAGCCTGCCGTGCCCTCGCTCTTCCCGCACCCCACCCCCCAGAGTCTCCTTCAAGCCACAAAACAGCTGATGGGGAGGGAGGGGGAGGCGCTGATTGGCGGGGCTGCCGGTGGGTGGGAGGCGCTGGGAGCAGGGCGGGAACTGATGGGGGGCTGCTGGCGTATTACTGTGGCTCTTTGGCAATGTACCTTGGTAAATTCTGGCTCCTTCTCAGGCTCAGGTTGGCCTTCCCTGCTCTGGATGAAATTCTATACCCATCAACTGGTGACCAACGTTGAAGATCACGCAACTGCAAATATTTCCAAGGTGATCAATGTAGAGAAGTTGAACTCTGTTTTCAAAAGTCCCTGCACTTGACAGAGGTTGGTTTAATTTGTATCCCAGTCAGGTCAGATTCTGTTTGGTTTTCTATGCTGTAAAGCTAGGAGGAGAATGCTTTGAGCAACATACCAAGCATGTAGGTTGGCAAAAGGAAAACATGGACATCATTTGGGCCTCAAGCCTGATCCCCATCAACACCTTGCATGACTGAGTCTCTGGACTGGGGTAATGCACTAGCACTTATTCCTCAACCCCTTTCTTTCTACTTTGAGGGTTTAAGGGCTATCTATCATATTTATCTGCACCTCCCACCTTAGTGTCCAAATCCCTCAGTGTCTTTTTCTCAACACTCCAGTGACGTAGGAAAGTGTTATCATCCCCATTTTAAGAAAGGAAACTGAGGCACAGAAGGGCTAAGTGACTTGCCCAAGGTCACACAGGAAGCCTGTGGCAGAGCAGGGAATTCAATGTCCATTTCCCGAGTCCTAGACTAGCACTGGACCATTTTTCCTCAGAGGACCAACACAAAGCACCGTGCACTATTAAGTCCCACTAAAGTGCTCCAATGAACTTCACCACACATGGTGCTTAGTCTGTCACCCTTCACCAACATCAAATTCACTTGAACAAAGAATGTAAAGGGAAACAACGGGCTGATTCCTCCCCTGAATTTTGGTTCAGTTAAAAGAGAATGATCCCTTCTCTGATTCTTAAAGGTGTGCCCCTCTTCTAGTTCAAGCATACTGGGAGTGGGGGCGGGGGGAGGGGGTTGCTCTGCTGTGATACTCTTCCTCCATGAAATTCATCCCTATTATTGTACCACACAATCTTTAATCAGTTTGTCCTTACAACACCCCTGTGAGGTAGGTGAATGCTATTATCCTACATTTAGCCTCTCTATACCTCAGTTCCCCTTCTGTAAATATCTTGCCCAAGGAAGGAAATGAAACCTTGCCTCCCCAAACCTATGCTAGTGCCCTAACCACTCCACAACCCTTCGTCTCTCTGTCTTGTGCTGCTCCGTCTGTGCAGGACTTCTTTCCATGCTGGGTGAGTAATTCATAAAAAAAATTCTTGTCAAATATTTCATTCAGGTAAATTCGTCATGTAACTTATTCACAGAGTTATATTTGACCAGCTCAAAACTAAACTGTATTTATACACAATAAGTATAAATATCACCGTCTCCTGGAATGGTGCCACCGCCCTCCCTCTTCCTTCTCCTAATTCTATGCTTTACCTGGGGTCAAGGAACTAGAAAAGTGTAAGGATTAAAAAGGTGCATTTCTTCCCCCGGCTCTGAATGAGGTAGATTGCGTTTTTCATTTGTGGCTTCTATTAGGTCTCAAGAAAGTGACATTTTTAAAGTGAGAAAGGTCAGTCTTGTCAACTTAAAAATAATTAGATCGTGCTGCATTATCTGAATTGCTTGTTACTTTATAGAACCTTTTCCCTTAAAGGTCTCTAGACAAGCATGGAAATTATATATATATATATATATTCTTTCTTCAGGAATGTATTTTCAAAGGATTAAGAGCATTAGGTAGCTTTCTTTCGCTATATGCCAAGAAAAGCCCTGCTTGGATAAAATGGCCCAGGCTGCCTAATCTCTTACAACTATTTCTGATGACACTATGCACAAGAATGACAGAAAGGAGACAGACTTCAAGGCATACCAGTGGCAAGAGACTCCATTATCATCCATCTAACATCGTAATAGTTCTTTAAATGCAGGATCCAATACCACAGCCTATCTTGGAACCATTCCAAAGCCATCTTTGCTCACTAATCCCAGCTGGCAGTTGTAATTCTGCAGTGAGAACTTCAGGAGTGACTTATTCTTACTTTTTAATGACAAACTTGTAGTACTTGGTTCTCAAGTGGCATAGTTTGTCACCTCCACCTTTAGATTTAGATTTCCTTGAATCTTTCTGCTTAATGCCATGCTAACATTAATAATATCTCTTGATAAGTACATCTCAGAGAGCTTTACCAAGGAGCTAAGTATCAAAATCCCAATTTTACAGATGACAAAATTGAGGCACAGCTTGACTTGCCCAGCAGTCCAGTGGCAAACCCCCAGAAAACAGAACCCAGATCTCCTGAGTCCCAGCCCTCTATGCATGAGGCCATGCTGTATATCTATAATTTTGATTAGAAATACTCAGCCAACCCCAATCATTGACATATAAGTCAAGTCCCACAAAAATAATGAGATTGCCTTTAAAATAACCCATATTTAAATCCCTTGGTGGACTCCTGAGACCCAGCCATTGTCTTACATGCCAAACCTTGCATCCTAAGAGCACGGTTGTACATAACACTGGAGACCACCCTAATTCCATTTAAGTTAATGGCAGAATGTCTGTTGACTGTTGATAGAAGCAGAATGCAAAGCACTGGAAGCAATCGATCCTGTGTTCTTCGTTCACAAAGGCCCTGGTCCTGCTTGCATTGACATCAATGGCGAAACTCCCATTGTCCCAACAGTGCAGGATCAGCCCCCAAATGATCTGTATGGACCTCACTGGTGTATTTCAATGGGAGTTCTGAGCGCACAGGGAGGCAGTCTGTGGCTCAGTTATCCTAGGGTGTTTAAACGTCCCAATGTCCTCCAGATCGATGGATAGGAGGAAGAAGGAAGGGCTTTAATTTAATCCAAGGTCATTATTTAATAATCTCCATAATGCTAAAGTATCAATGTTGGAGTCCAATTTAACTACATTTTAATACCTATTAAACTGCAAGTTAGCAAGTATAATCCTTGTAAATAAATAAACCTCAGCATGAGCAAGCTTCTTTGATCCTTAAGAATGGGGCTAAACAAGCAATGTGAAATGTCTGAAGTCTAACATAATTATCAAAACACTTCTTCTGTACTGGCAGCTAACAATAGCTTCAACTCGGTCTGCGAAATTGTCTTTATTCTTGAGTCCTTTAATGAAATACATTATGTATTTGAACACTGAAGACAAAAGGGGTGGATTTCAAACTTTCAACCTTCACCAAAAAGTATCCTACAACCCTGTCTTAAGCCACAGTACTTTTCTAGATGGTGAGTTAGTACACAGCAAGCTGGGGTGTAAATGTACGAGCATCCTGCACGCTAACTGGGAGTAGATCAAAGCATGCTAGAGAAATTTTAATGTGTGGCAGTAGGGTTCACATGAACTTATTAGTATGTGGCATGGCAGCGTGAGATAGATTTACACCCCAGCTTTTCATGCACTTACTCGCCATCTAGACAAACCCTTAGACACATTCTCTATTGTTTTAAAATTGGGAGGCAGTGTGGTCCAGTGGATAAGACACTGGACGAGAACTCAGCAAAGCTTTCTCTTCCACCGACCTGCTATTTGACCTTGGCAGGTCCCTTCACCTTTCTCCACATGTGTAAAATGGGGATAGCAACACTTACCTTCATTTGTAAAGTATTTTGAGATCTATTGATGAATAAAAAAAAAAAAAGGACTCAACTCTCATTTGGATTCAATAGGAAAGATGCTGTGCAGGGATGATGAACCCAGGGGTGGTCAAATTTCTGAGACCGTCTAAGTAGCAATTGTGTGGAGGGCTAGATCTCACCCAGGCTCGCTCATGCCTGGATCATAACCCCCCACTCCTCTTCCAGAGGGAAAGGATTCAAGGTACTCAACTGGAACAGCATCTGAATTCATTCCCACATGCACATCCCCACAAATATACCCCATAGCGTAGCTCTTTCCCATCAACCTCCTTCCCATCCAGCCTTGTTTCACAACCATGGTCCCCCATTTGCTCAGAGATGGGGGAGTGAGGGATGGAAAGAAAAAGGCATCGCTACGACCTTGTCTTCTGACCCATATGCTGTTTGTACAGATAACAGGAGACAGTCCCCGCCTTGAAGTGCTTACGGTCTAAATAAATAATACATCCCCATTTTACAGACGGAGAACCGGAGCACCGAGTTGAAGTGACTGGGTCAAGGCTGCACAGGGAATTTGTGCCACAGTCAAGAAATGAACCTCTCTCTCCTGAACCCCAATCCAGTACATTAACAAAATCAGACCGGCTTTGCATTTTATTCCCTCTGTGGAGCAAGTTGAAAGGTGTGATCTCTCAGATACCGGTAGAGATTTGCAGATCCATCAAGAACATTTAGTCAAATCTACCATTCATTTCAGTGTCTCTAAATCGAGACAGCTTTGAAAACCTCCATCATAATGGCTAAAAATGCAGCTTGTGTTCTGCCCAGAATCTAATGGTTGAACCTGAGAGAGGCAGTTTACATTTCTCATGAGCTCCAAGGGTCTTGGAGTTGCCAACTTTAAACCTCTGGCTAATGACTCAGCTCTTGAGTTCACCAAATTGTTCTGGCTGGGAAAAAAAAAAAAAAAACCCTAAAAAAAATTCCATCAAAACATTTCATTTGACATTTTTAAAAATGAAACATTCTGTTTCAAAATGTACTTCAATTTTATTTCAAACAAATAATGTTGTAATAGCTCAAAATGAAAAAAATATTTTTGGCTTATTGTTTCACCAGGTTTAGGTCAGCCTGAAATAATATTTTTTGAATCGTCAGTGAACTAAAAAATCAGTTCTCTGCACAGCCATTCTCCAGAGGAGGCTTCACTAACTTTTGCCCATTTTTGTGCCCGGTTGTTGCTGGACACTCAAGCTCACAGTGGCAGAAAGGAGCCCAATAGCTTCTGCCTTAATACATTTCACAGTTTAGATCGAGGGCTCTAATGATTAATTTTAATTTCATCCTCATGTTGGTTGACTACATACTGTATGAGGGAAAGAAGAGAAAATTATCTGGAAAGAAACATTGCTGTTTGATTACCGCAACGGCTATTGGAAAGGACCTGTGGGTGAGGGGCAGAATTTTTATGTGGTCAATTAATTTAGCAAAAATGAAGAAAGAGAGCAATGGAATGATTTTGACATTCTCTTACAGTCATGTTTCAGAGTAGCAGCCGCGTTAGTCTGTATTCGCAAAAAGAAAAGGAGGACTTGTGGCACCTTGGAGACTAACCAATGTATTTGGTTAGTCTCTAAGGTACCACAAGTCCTCCTTTTCTTCTTACAGTCATGCCACAGCTACACACTGTTAGGAGGCTTCCTCTCCGCTTGTGACATTCTGCCACACTTGCAGCATCTGAGCTGAAGCCGCATCCCTCAGTGCTACCTTTTAATACTCTTATAGTAAGAAATCAACCCTGAACCAACAGGCCTCTTTAGCTTTTGATATACAGGGACACATTCAAGAGCATCTGAAGGCTTGTCTACCCAGTATGGAATGCACCCCAGAAGGGTGTAAATTGTAGAGCGCTCCAACTTCCCCTACGTAGACCCCGCTAACATGCTCTAAAAGGTAGGTGGTGCTCATTGACGTAGTTCCTTTTGAAACAGGACTGTATTAACACCCACAAGGAACTTTTTAGATTGCGGCAGCAGGATATACACGGGGCAGAGCGTAACACCGGAAAGCGCTCCACAATTCACGCTCCTCTGCTATGCATTGCCACACTGGGTAGCCAAGCTCTAAACAGAGCTGGTAAAAAACAAATTTCAATGAGAGAGCAAGAGCGGGACACATTTTTCACAAAAAGTGTTTTCATTTTAAGTCTAAGAAAGTCGAAACTGGTTTGATTTAAAACCCCATTCCAGCCTACTCTATATGCACATACCACCAGTTTACATGCCCTTAGGGTCACTAATGTTTGACTTTCACTCCGTTGCACGTCCCCTCTGAACTTGGGGTTCGGTATCTGTAGCACAAAGGCTGAGATTCTTCAAAGGCGCCAAAGGAAGTTAGACCCCAAAGCCTGACTGACTTCCAAAGGGATTTAGGCACCAACAGCCCAATTGAATGTCACGCACCTAACCTCCTTAGGCACTTTTGTAAAACCCATTAAGCGCCTGTGTGCATCTTTAGGTACCTAGGACTCATTTTCTTAAACTCATTTGAACATTTTTACCTGAATATTGAATTACCCGCTGCTATGTTTCCCTCCCTCCCCACAGCACATTTCTAATTGCCTGCTATGTGTCAGATTTGGCTTATGGAAACTTTCAGGAGCAGCAATTTATTCCTGATATGCACCACAGCACGTGTACTATGGGATGAAGAGAAGATAAATAATACACCTCAATTTACATGCAGATTTTCATTGTCATCATCCTATTTAAATCTTCTAAAAAATCACTCTGAACTCAAATTTTAGCCAGCCGACGACCATAAAACAATAGTTCTAAAATGAATTTAAATTAATCCAACACATTTATGACTTGCTCTCTTCTATTTTGGATCAGTGTTATCATTAATTTATTAATTTATGAGCAACACAAGGAAACCCAATTCATTGACTGTTAAAAGATAAAGACAGTTGCATTAAGTTTGCACACCCAATGAAAATACATTAGTGCCCTAACATAAAACCTTACTAATTATGTTAGGGCTCTAATTCTTGTGCAAGATCTCACTGAAATTAAGCAAACCAACAAGCACCTATTCAGAATTTTGCTTCACAAAATAGGCTAACACAATCCTGCAAACATATATGCATCTGCCTCACTTTATTCATATTACAAATCTCAAAAAGCGGACACAAAACTGATTTTAAGCATCTATTCTTTAACTGAACAGAACACCAACAACCAAGCTTATCAGAGATTCTGCTCTTGATCCTTTTTGGGAAGAGGAAATACTTTTTCATACAAGATGTAATTAAACTGTGGGACTTGCTGCCACAGGAAGTTATTTAGATAAAGAAATTAACAAGACTTGAAAAGGGATCGGATATTAGGACTATCCAGAGTTGTCCTAATTAACAATGTTTGGGAGTAGATATTAATCTATGTGCTGCAGGTATTATACGTGTATGGGGAGGGGATGAGGAAAGATTATCCCCCATCTGCGTATAGCTGGGGTTTTATACTTTCCTCTGAAGCATCCTGTGCTGGCCACTGTCGGAGACAAGACACTGGACTAGACAGACCTTGCATCTGATCCATTCTGGCAAGTCCAGTGTTCCTGTAACAGCTTAGGCCAAATGATGAAACTCTCAGAATCCAGTAACATAGACGAACCAAGTTTTTAACATGAATTATTGTCTGGCTACAGAGGCATATTACAGAGGTCGGTTTGTTTGTTCATTTGTTTTTTGCATTAACAAATGGTAGAGAAGACAGCAAAAAAAATGGCATTTAGAGCCAGTTTTTCAAAAGATCTCAGCACCCCCGAATTGGGGCCAAGATTTTCAGAACAGTTCAGTCCTAATTTAGGCAACTAAATAAGTGCCAGGGGTGCAGAAGTTCGTCCAGCCGCTCCTGTAACAACATTTAAGGCCACATTTTCATAAAAGCTCAGCAACTGACATGCTCGGCAACGGAAACTGAGCTATTTTGAAAATCTGACCTTTTGTGCCTATTTTGTTGCCCAGCACTAATTTAAAGAGACAAATGGGAAAATCAGAACCCAAACATACATGTTCACATTGGCAAATTGGGCTGCTTCAGTTGGCTGGGGATGAATGAGGCAAGAACCTGACATGGTCCGTGTCTAAAGCGAGAACGTTCCAGGGAGATGGGGTTCAAATCTGGATTAGGTTTCGCTAAAATTCAGATTCAAAACTATTTCAGGGCTGGGATCAGGTTTGGATTTGTCAGTAGAGAAATTGGACAAAGATGTTTCGCTGCGTTGAAGACCAAGATTGCCTAAAGTTCATGAGCTCAGCCAGTTTCAGCAGCATTGAAAACAAAATTTGCCCCCTTCTGGTGTAGTACCTGACCCATAGAGATGGATTGGGATCTGGAGATGTGTATCCATCCTTCATGTGACTGGAGTGCTCAATATCTATGTATAAGTAAATAGTTAATAAATAAAGTGCAGTAAACAGTGCTCAAAAATACACAAACTTCCTGGGTTTTGTAGGACCCCTGAAACTTGCTGTGTTGCACTGCACTACAGCTTCCTCAAACAATTCTTCACCCAGCATACCCTAATCCTTCAACACCCTACAGCT
The DNA here is from genome assembly GCF_965152235.1 of Eretmochelys imbricata. Classification (NCBI taxonomy): domain Eukaryota; kingdom Metazoa; phylum Chordata; order Testudines; family Cheloniidae; genus Eretmochelys; species Eretmochelys imbricata. Next base: position 9,368,458 of record NC_135597.1, read on the forward strand.
GAAAGGGATTCGGATTGGAGTGTATGGGTTTGGTCCAGCTATAGCATGAAGTGATACAAACATACTCAAATGCCAAACAATTCAACCCCCAAGTTCATGATGATCCCAGGTTCTCTCTCGTCTCTTTTTAGTTTTTGCAGCCAGTTGCTCAATTATAGTCGCTTTGTACACTTTTCTACTAAAAAAAATGGAGTCTTCAGAAATAGACAAGCAAGTGGAAATGTAAACTTAGCCCTCGAGTCCAACCATTAGTCTTTTTAATGATTCTGACCACAACCACCCGGAGATAACATCTCATTCTTCCTTTGCTTGAGACATGGAAGCTCAGCAGAATCCTGATTCCTTTGGCCTATTATTAAAACTGAAGCCTAGATGGACGTGAGTGCTAAAGGAAAAGGATTATAGGGGTTTATTCGGTGCTGTCAGAGAAAGAAAACCCCTGTCTCTCTGCCAGATGCATTGAACTACTGATCTCACACTTGCATAAAATTATCACCCACATTAAATCTATGCTAATTCAATGCAGTGTGAGGAAAGATGATTTAACCTCAAACCTTTTCCCAATGTCATTCAACAGCTCTAATTAGGTAGAGAGGTGTTCCTATTCTCCATTCACTCTGTATTATTATAGATATTATTTAAAATGTATTATTAATATTCTTTTAGTGGAAGGAGAATAACTAGAGAGAATTTGTGATATAGTTAAAGAGTATTTGTGACATAGTAATACATTTCTGGTCACAGATTATTTTCTTCTTCCAGAAATATTAAACTCTTATGGACACAGGTTCATATTTATCATGATTAATAGGAACAGCTCAAGAGCTAATTGGGTGTTCTAATTTGAAGGGTAGCTGCTAAATATACAATTTCACCCAAAAATTGAAAAGCAAAACCTCTTTTTCCTTCTTCCCTAAGCGTTTTGAGAAGTAAGAGATAACTTCCACTAACAAGGAAATTGTTTTTCACACTATGCACAATTAGCCTGTGGAACTCATTTCCACATGGCATCAGCAAGAGTTTAGCAAGATTCCCCAAAAAACTGGACATTTATATAGATAGTGAGAATATCTACCATTACAAAATCTCCCTCCACCTCCTTGACCTTATATAGTATTTTTCATTTATAGGTCTCAAAACATTTTACAAGAGGAGGTCAGGCTCCTTAACTGCATTTTACATGTGAGGAAACTGAGATAGCGAAAGATGCAGTGACTTGTCCCAGGTTCCTCAGCAGGACAGTGGCAGGGCCAGAGTCCTAATCCACTGGGCCATAGTGGCGTACGTACGGTGTGTGGGGGTGTGTGTGGGGCACCTCATGCTTCAGGACAGAGACCCATCTCTAACTAATGGGTATTAGGAGAAAATGTTCTCAGTGAGCAGATTTTTCCATAGCTGCCGACTGCTGCATTTCTTACATTTTCCTCGTAAGTGTCTAGGACTGGACTTTGTTACAGACAGGATAGCAGACTAGAAAGACCACCGGTCTGATGGAGAATGGCAATTCCGATGTTTTTAGTAGAGGGAATAAAAAGAGCACACATTTAAAAGAATTTAACTGTATAAGATGTACACATTCTGTGAGAACACACTCTAGGGAAAGGTCTAGATGGCCCTAAAAAATAAAATAAAAACATAAAAATTACAATAAACTCATTTTCCCCACCTGTGTAGCAATACGATTTTATGTGCAACATTAAAGCCACAACGTGAGTTATCATTTATCTCCTTACTTTGAAAGTGCTGTATGACTAGATGTAGGCAACTGAAATATACATATCCTGACGGACAAAGTGGGTTTATATTCATTCTAATTATATTCATAATGCACTCATTTGATATACCATACGTATTATTTAGCTGCATTTTACACATTCTGTCTAAAATAAATTGAAATAAAAATATAATACAGGGCTGAAAAATATACTCTATACAAAGTACTGTAGCTCACTGACAAGTACTTAAAAAAAGGCTAAAAGTAATAAAAATTACTGCTAGAAAAATCAAAGTGTTCCATTCCCAGATTTTATGAGGGCAATAAAAAATGAAAAAGCAGCTCTAGTTAAGCTAGACTGATGAAGTGATATACTGCCAGAAAGGCATTCAAGGTTGGGTTTAAACAGATTTAAAAGTTGATATATATCAAATGCAATAATTTTGGTGCATACTTAAGGGAACCTGGATGGAACGCTTGCATACACATCCACCAGATGCTTGTAAGCAAAAAGGAAAAAAAAGGGGGTGGGTGGGTGTGAGGAAGGTTTGATTCAGAAAACCTGTGTCTTGACAAAGAGCTTGGAGGAAATTGTTAACAGTAGTTTTCACGCACCAAACATGATGCATTTAGGCAACTTAATAACTTTCCTTTGTTTCCTTTATTTTATCTCTAGGAGTTCAGAAATGACCCATCATTTTTTCCATGTTTGCTCTCTGTTTCTTGAATCGTAATGTATGGGAATGTTTTGGGCTGAGAAATGATGGTATAGTAAAGGAAAAAGCATCATTTGCTATGCTTGAAACAGCAGATAGGATGAAGAGTCAGGAGACATGGGTTCTGTTTGCAGTTTTGCCATGAACTTGCTATATGACCTGTCCAAGTCATTTCCCCTCTGACCCTTAATGTATTTAAATTGTGAGCTTTTTGGGGCAGGGACTTTCTCTTACTGTGAGTTTGGATGGTGCCTTGCACCATGGGGTCTTGATCTTAGTATGAGATTATAGGTACCCCCTGGGATATAAATAATTATATATATATTTGGGGGCAGATTATGGTACTCAGGAGGAAGGTTTGGCAGGGAGACTGCAGGACTGTAGAGATGTCTCACTAGCAGAATGCTTCCTAAGGGACTGTTCTAGCTGATGTTAAGTAAAAGAAATCTGGCATTTACTCTTTCTCTGATCCACGGGGTTGAACAGGTGAGAGTAATGTGACCACCTTTGCCTCCCTTCCATTCAGCTACATGAAGCATGAGCTCAGTACTATTACAAATGTGCTCCAGAGCTCTCTGTGTGTGTGTGTGTAAGTTAATGAATCAGGTGCCAGTAGATGGCACTCAAGAATACCTAGCGTAGTTCCTGGGTTTTGTTGGACCAATGAAACTTGTCATTGCACGTCAAATGGCTTCCTCTGGCAATTATTTACAGCTCCAGCTGAGGATTGAGTCAGAGGGCAGTTAGAGGTGGTTATTTTTGGTATCCGCCTTCAAAGGAGAGCTTTGGACTTAAGTGGTGCACGGGTATTGTGTTGGCCCTCTGCCCAGAGTGAATTTCACTCTCTGTAACCCTAAGTCAAATTTGCGTAGTTGAAGTTGGGCACCTGTGAAATTCAAGCCCCTATTAAGCAGCTGATCAACATAAGCTATCTAAATTGGAAACCTCTGGACATCACCTCTCTATACCTCAGTTTACCAGTCTCTAACAGGAGGAGGATGATAAATACTGATGTGGTGAAAATCTCTTCTAAGGCACTGTAAGAGGTGCATAAGTCTGGCATCCTATTCCAACCAAACTATATGTTAGAAGAATATGGCGAGGATATAGATAGTCATGAGAAATCATGTTTGTACAATACAGGAACAACGTTTGTATCAGTCCTCCATTTCATTCCACACTAAAAATGAAATGCAATTAAGCTTCCAGGTACCGGATGACAGAACAAGGAGTAATGGTCTCAAGTTGCAGTGGGGGAGGTTTAGGTTGGATATTAGGAAAAACTTTTTCACTAGGAGGGTGGTGCAACACTGGAATGCGTTACCTAGGGAGGTGGTGGAAACCCCTTCCTTTGAGGTTTTTAAGGTCAGGCTTGACAAAGCCCTGGCTGGGATGATTTAGTTAGGAACTGGTCCTGCTTTGAGCAAGGGGTTGGACTAGATGACCTCCTGAGGTCCCTTCCAACCCTGATATTCTGTTCAACTCTGGGATCAAAATTCATGTTTAAGTGGGAGTTGAGTGTTAACACAGGCCTTGTATTGGCCCTCCACATAGGGAAAAATGTCATCCACCCCTTAAATTTAAGTGCCATGAATAAAAACCCTGTGGTTCAATGACTAAACAAAGCCCCCTTCCAAGAACGAATGTCCTCTGTTTTGTTCCATTTAACAATGTATAAGCACACTGCCCTTATTTGTTTACATACTAGCACTTGAAATTGATTTGTGACCAACAATCTCCCATCTATATCCCACAGAATGAGCTGAGTCAGCCTGGCAACACAGCATCAAAGCTTATACCTATCCTCCAGCACAGGATACAAGAACATCCTATACCTGCAAAATTGCCCAATCCATCCCTATCAAGGCATGTGACTGATTTGTTAACAACAGAAACAGAAAAACACTGTCAAAGATAAAGGAGGCTGGTATTCGACAGACTAAGCACACCATACCAATTATCCCAAAGAAATTGTAACCACACTGTCAGCTTATTATGGGGAACTTGTATACTCTGACAATGACAAAGCAGGAGTCTGCTTTTGAAATGCTCCCATTTATAAATGCTCACTGGCATAAGCCATTCTGCACAACACATTGCTTTGTCAGTTCAGAATGAAAAGCATCCAGGCCTAGTATACACCTCAGTGTTAAAAAGGAGGAATGATCTAGACTAGGAGAGACTGAATTATTGTAGACAGGATGTTATGCTCATATTTTCCTGAGCACTGATCTCAGAGACAACACACCTTTCTTTTTCTTTTTAGGACACAATCCAGTTTACGCCAGAAGTCAGAGAGATAGAGAACGTATAGTTGTGATAGGCTCAAGCAAGATCCCCCCTCAATTTAAAAGAGAGAGGGCTAGCAGAAGAGAATTCCCCAAGAGTGACTTCAGCTCTGAAGCAAACAACCCATGGATTTTGTACTTTCAGGGGTCACTGATTCACGCCCCCTATGTGGGAGCTGCTGCAGAACCTGATCCATGGCGGGGAGGGGAGCTGTTGTATGCTGCTTGTTTGAGTTTATTGTCCTTTTTTTTTTATTCATAGCAGAAGCATTTAAAGCATTGGAAAAGTGTCCCTTTTCACTGTTCCATACTAATCCGCTGTTAACAACTCTCGTGATTTTGTCAGTAGACTCACAATTTTCGGTGTTTTAATAAAGCCCTAACTCCTAGAGTCATGTGAATAGGTGAGAATCTCAGCTTTATTTTTGTTTGTTTGTTTGTTTAAGGTAAGTCTCCCTCCTGCTAGCAAAGAAAAGCCAGACGATACGAACCTGCAAGGTTCAGAAACCAGAAGGCAAATAAAAAAACCCCCAAATTTATTATTTTGACGTCTCAACATTTTTAAGATAATCTCATGATTTTGCGGGACTGGACTGATTTTTGAATACATGACGTTGGCTATATACCAAAACCAAAGAAAAGAAATACAAACCCACTATATCATATCTGAGTGACAGTGAGAAAGATAGAAACATTGTCTACTTCATAGGGGCCGCCATAAATTAGTCAAAAAGCAACGTGTGTGTGGAGTGCTTTTATACCGAGGAAAAACATTACCAAGTTTGACGAGATGCTCAATGCACAATGGAAAAGAAGAGATGGTCTAAGCCACTACGATCTAAGTTTTTATGACCCCTACTAACATTTACCGCTGAAGAACAAAAATCTGTGTCACTAACGAGTTGGTCATGAAAAGTGCCTGTGGGCATTCATTTGAATTATGAAAACCGTTCACTCCAATTACGTTCATGCCCTTTTATTTGCTATTTTTGAACACCATACATGGGAGTTTTTGTTTGCCTGCTTAGGGAATCCATGTCCTTTGGTGTTCAAAATTCATCCCCTGTACAAGAAGCCAGAATGGGCTGAGGTACCACTAAAGTCCTTAGAATCCTCCTTGTGCGAACTCTTCGCACAGGGATGTGTAATACCCTGTGGGGAAAGGCCTTAGTGCATGCAGGTAAGAGTATTTGTGGGGAACTAGACTTTTATCTTACTATTGAGAAAATCACTCAGTTCGGGAGTAAAAGCAATGCCCCGGGTGGGTCCAAACAAGTGACCTTTGGATCTAAATGCATAAGCCTGTACTGGACTCATCTAAGAGACCCCATTCCTTTAGCCAAGATGGTAGCAGGCTGTTTATCAATCTTATGTATGTAGAGAGCCATATCGGGTATGTAGCCGCAGGACACAGGAGAATCTTTACTCGCCTAAGTAGCGCCTCACCAACTACACTGCTATTTAGACCCATGTTAGGGGAGCATGTAGTGTATGTACTTGGCATGCCACTATAAGAAGCATATGGTGTAGTTAGAAGGGAACACAGGTGTGCGTGTGGGGGGGGGATTACAATTTTATCATTACATTTTATGTTTTTGATGCATAATGATGTAATCTTCACTTCACAAACCAGGCTAACCCCTGGTCTAAAACCGGTGCAAATCTTCAGCTGCTGTGAAATGATTTACACTAGTGACCCACAGACTGCAACTGAGTTGTTTCAGCTTATGCCAGTAGCGAATACGATGCTGTGTTTCTGAAATTGAGCGATCAATATAAGTTCGACCTGATCTCAATGTGTGCCCTTTAAATCCAAGTTAAGTCGACTTGGTTTCAGGTTATATTTTTTCCTATTTTCCCTTTTCACATTACCAACCCTTTTGGTGTTCCCTTTTACACACACACACACACACACACACACACACACACACCCATTACTTTCAGTGCTTGACTTGCGTACAAACATTCATTTTATCACATACAAAATGCACAGCCCCACACCACCAGACTGGCTCCAGACCATGGATCAGGTCCTCAGTTGGCGTAAACTGACATAGCTCCACGGAACTCAGTGGGAGCTTTGCAGATTTACATCAGCTGACCATTTGGCCCAGTAAGGCAAAATTCTCAAAGGCATACATAGCCTGTCCTTAATCACTCTCAGCTGCCTGCGCAGAAAGCACTAGTCATTGTTCACAGTACCACTAACAGAGAGAAATATAATGTAGGAGTAATATAATATCATTCCTCTTTATTACTGTCATTTTTATGTGAGCCTTACCATAATGCAGTCCTCACAGCCAACTTAGCTGATCATGAGCTTCAGAAAGACATAGCAGAATTGTATTCTCAATTTTTTTAGTCCTAAACTTTATGTATTGATCAACATTAATGGCCATCTGAGATGTGAATTAAAATAGAGCAATTGTTTCTTTATGTTGCTTATATTACCCTGGATTCAGTAGAGTTAGAAAATTAGTACAATTAATAGATGTCAGCTCACCCAAACTGGAGTCGTGGGGTGTAATGTCCAGATGATTAACATCTACATTTGACAACTTGATATTATAAATGCATTTTTCAATTACAAAGAGAATTGTAGATGACATTTTACTTTTTTACTGATTAGTGACTTCCTCAGTCCAGTGTCCTGTCTGGCCAGTACCAGATATTTAACAGCAGGGAGCATAATTGCTCATTACAGGGTTTTCTGCACCCTGCTCTGAAAGATCAGCGATTGGCCAGACAGGACACTGGACTAAGTGGACCTCTGCTCTGACCTGTGTTTCCCATGTTCCTATATTTTTGAGTGATACCTGTCACTGTGGAGTTCACAAGGGAAAAAGGCATCGGAAGACCTCACTGAGCACCAAAGCCATATAGTTAACTTACAAAAGCAGTGAAGGCTTGTTTCTCTCTTTAGAATACAAAGGAATGTTTTTTTTTTAAAAAGTGCATCATAAAATATTTATGAATTGGGGCTCCTTATGGTTTCCCATAAGGTATTCATCTAGAGGCTTTTCCCTTGTCTAGAAAGTAGACTGCAAGTCATGCTGGAGTAATCCTTCATTAGCCTGTCAAGAAAAGGGGGGTACACATCAGTACGTTTATAGCTTTGTCAGAACACATACAGTTCTCTCTCTCTGGGCTACTGAGAAATATTTCCATCTGTGAGCATCAACCAAAAGCTTTTCAAAGTTTCAGCACCTTTTTAAAAAAAATTTACACGCACACACTTTTGGTTTCAGATGGAGCCTTCAATACCGCAGATGCCACAAAGCACTTTGCACTGGAATGAAAGATACTGGTCATGCTGGGACAGTATTGACAAACAGATCAGTTATTCAGTACTTAACTCCCATTCATTCTGGGCTCTAAGGAACCAGATTTTACTGGATTTTAAAGTGAGATGGGACATGTTGGCAAAAAGAACCCAGGGTGATAGGTTCCAACTTGACTGACGCTAGACAGAAGGGATCACGGGTTGTCATCACTTATGTGGCTCTGAGACTAACTGGCACCCTTAAGTCCATTCTGGTGCCTTGGCTTTCAGTCCTTGCAAACATCCTTTCTCCAACCATCCAGAGAGAGATGGCAACATTGAGTGAGTACAAGAAAACCCTCGCTGACCAAAAGCTCTCGCTCCCTGACAATCTTGTTCACGTGCCCTGCACCCACCTTAAGTCCTGCTGATTATCCTGGGCAGTTGGACGAGCTCTTCTGCCATCCAACTTCAACCCAGATGACATGTGGCAGATGCAATGGGCAAGCTCTGATCTAAACAAGCACCTTACAGATGATCCTGCCATAGAACTGCCTGGTTTCCTGCTCCACCAAAGACAGGGGATGACCAACAACTGTATTAGGATGTTACACAGAAGATAAGCACCCCTGATGCATGAATGGAGAACCAAGGATTTGCCATCAAGCATATTGAGAACAAGTGCCCCATCTTTTTATTTCCAGGAGGTCCAGCAGAAGTGCATGCTACATCTCATGAAGCTCTCAAATGGCGTTCAGACCTCTCTGTTAACTTGAACATGTTGCTCCTGCCCTATGAAAGAGGAAGATCACTTCTGCACAATGGCTCTTCTAATAGTACAGCAATGATCGCGTGCTACAGTGTATAGAGCACTGAGCTAGGACTCAGGAGTGGGGTTGCATTCCTGACTCTACCACTGACTGCTTGGACAAGTCATTTTCCCTCGCTTTGCCTTTGTTTTCCCTCTCACTCTTTAGCTATGAATGGTTTCCCTTTCTTGCCTTGCTTTATAAGAGGCCTTACTGCTTAACATAGCCTTGGAAAGAACTTCATATCAGGGTGAACTGAAGCACCGTGGGTAAGATCCTGCGCTTGATTCGGCTGTCTTGTGCAGTCGTTTATGCACCAGAGCAAATTGGCTGTGAAATACTAGTAGTCTGAGTACATTCTACACTTGCGTAAGCGACTGCACGTCAATGGAGAATCGGACCCACTGACTTTATACTTAGCCATCTGGTGTAAGTAGTTTTCTGGGCTGTTCATCAAAAAGTAGCCTTGCCCATTGCTATGGGTATATTTAAATCTCTTGATTTCTGCATTTCACTTGAGCTCCTTGCTCCCTCCGAGGCGTAGGGCATGTTGCTGCTGTTATACCTTCTCCCACACCTGCCTCCTCACCCTGCACCACAGAACTGCTGTGCTATGTCTCGACAAACATCCATTCTCTCCTCTTTCAAGTGTTTTCTTGACACACACCTCTTTGGGTACCTCTACAAATACTTATTCTTACCTTCAAGGAAGTGATAGGTAAATAGGTAAGAGGCTGGCTAGGTATTTTATTTGGCCTTCATCAACACAAAACATGGACTCAATATGACATGCTAAACACCCCTGCTCTGTCATTTACTTACCACTTCATCCCATACCCATTCTTCCTCTATCTGTTGTCCATTCAGGGTCAGGTTTTCATGAGTGCTGAGCAATCATGGTTCAATGTTCAAAAGGGCTCAGCTTGCATTTAGACACCTAAATAAAAAGCCAGATTTTCACAAGTGCCCAGCATCCAGCAGCTCATGTTGTGACACTAATAGCCAGATTTTCTCAACAGCTTTGCACCCAACTTGCTGAGCTCTTTTGAGATTAAATAGACACAGAACTCAAGTGATGTGCCCAAGGTCACACAGCAGTTCAGTGACAGAGCCAGGAATAGAACCTGGGTTTGTTGGGTTCCAATCCAGTCCCCTGTCTACATGCTGCCTTTCCATGTTTGCCGAGGGTGACATAAAAGCTCCTTTCTTAGGGTTGCCAACTCTCCAGGAATTAAACATTTATCTTTAATTTAAGATTATGTCATGTGATGAAATCTCCAGGAATTAATCCAACCAAAGTTGGCAACCCTAGCTTCTCTCCAGCTTTCAGGCATACACTGCCTCACCCAGTCTCATTTAAGTAGGTTTATTTGTCCAAGCATAAGCTAATAAAACAAACAAAACAAAACAGTCCTTCAGCTCATTATTTGCCCCAGGCTTTCACTGCCTGGCCTCCGGTAATCTTGCTTTGGGCAGCTTCCCAGCCCCAGCCAGCTCCCTTCTAAACAAGTCCTCATTTTCAGCCAGCTCTGCTCCTCTTCTGAAACAGCAGCTGCAGAGCAATCTTCCTGAACACCTAGCCCCTTGCTCCAGGGACCCACCATGGGAGTTGGCTCTACTCCTCTGTAGTTTCTCTCTCCCAGGCATAACCTGTGCCAATAATTCCTCCTCTTTGTGTCCTCTGACAGGCCTTTATATCTCCAGGTGTCGCCCTACTCCCTTTTAATTAGTTCAACTGGGCCACCTCTGGTCTACGCACAGGGCCCAACTTCCCTGAGGCAGTGAAGTAGGATAGAGATAGAAGCACCAACACAGATGCCTGCAGTACGTGAAGATGTCCCACCTAGGTTCTGGCCTGGATGGTACTTTTTTTTATTGATGAGATCTTACTAGATTGTAGATGAAGGTGGCACAGCTCTAAGCACAAAATAAATATCACAATTAAAAAAGACCCAGAAAATACAAATGCCAAAAATCACAATGGAACAAATTTCTCAAATAAACTACTGTGTGAATGAGAAATTAGCCGTTTGAAGTAAACCAAGGGGATTAAATCAAACTCCAAGAGAAGACAATGATAAATGACACACAACTAGATCCAAGCTAAATCTTTGGTGTCTAATTGAGATACAGTGGGCTGAAAAGATTATGCAAATGGAAATGAATCTGTCTCAAAGCCTGACCTATAGTGTAAGGGAACACACCGTATTCTGGAGCTGGAGAATTAGCAGTTAGAAGAAGATTATTTATACTGTAAATAAGACAGATCTTTCTTAACTTTGTACCATAGAACTGCACTCCTGAGAATTCTAATACACAGCTACCTCAATGTTCCTCTTAATTAATAGTGTTTTCCACTTCTCTAATGACTTCCATACAGAGATCTCCAAGCAGTTCAGCCAACTCTGAAAAGCTGAGTTCTGCAATCACAGCATTCCTGTGAGAGAAGTGCTAATAGGCCTATTTGGAGAGGAAGGATTGTCCACATGTTACGGTACTAACCTGGGGCTTGGGAGACCTAGGTTCAATTCTGTGCTCCACCACAGACTCCCTGTGTGATCTTGGGCAAGGCACTTAGTCTCTCTGTGCCTCAGTTCCCCATCTGTAAAAATGAGATAATAGCACTGCCCTGCGATTGTGAGGTGCTCAAATAGTATGGTAATTGGAACTATACAAGTAATTTGGATTGATCATTCAGGCATGCAATTCTGAATGGGCTCCTAAATCCATACGTAGGGACCTTAATAAGTGGCCTGATTTGCCGATTTGTGGAACTCTCCCAGCTGTTCTGTCAGTATCATTTCTTAGGTCCCAATCCTTCAGTGACTCCCATGCTGTTGAAACCCTGCGTGTGCACAAAAGCTCACCAAAGTCAAGAGGGCTCAGTGCAGGACTGTGCCCTTCTTTTCTTACCCATCTCTCAACTACCCTGACTGGTCAAATAATCCTGCAGTGACCAGGCATTTCAGTCTACTCCCACCCCCTTTCTTCCTCCATTCTCAGCATTAAGTCTGTCTAAACAGTTCTTTCTTTAATCTGTGCTTTTTGTTTGTTTGTTTCTCATTTTCAACTAGACCCTTTCACTTGTGCCATGAGTGACCTCCCCGGACAGTTGCAGAGATTCAATGTCACTTTTCTATAGCATTTTAACTCCATCATTATTCTACCCCTTGGATGCATTAGACCTTGAAGAGACACAGAGGCATGCTTAATCAAAGCCACAGAGAGTACTTATCAAGACTGCTATTGCCTCTACATGCCAGGAGGACTTCAACAGCTACATATAATAATGCTGGCAGACCAGGTGCCGGCTCATGTAAAGGTCCCCTTGTCTCAACTGAAAACTGGCAAATACAGAGCTAGAACCAGTCTGGCTCACCTGTGTGTTAGTATTGTTAAAATAGGTGTTAGAATAAAACAAGACTTTATTGAACGCTTGTGAGTTGCTGCATGAATTAATCTCACTTACAATATCTGTATCCCCTGGCGTCAGCTAATATTTGAGCAGTTGTATTGTTAGCCTCTGTGTGTAAGTCGCCAGACAGGAGAGAGACATTAACTAGTGCGAAGGGCTGATTTTCAACAAAACGGTGTGACACCCTTTCCAAAAGGAGAGGTCCTTCATTACCAGATTATTGTGGGACACGGCAACTGAATTTTCCGTATGTACCCTCAACAAGAGGACAAAAGACTTCTGTTGATGTTCTGCCCCCTCTCTGTGAAGATGAGTCACGCAAAGGACTCCTGCTAGCAGATGAGCTTTGCAGCCAAAAGCATGTGGGAAGAAGATAATAAAACCTCTGACAAGAAGGAACTGACTATCTCTTGCTGCTTGGACTCTGGGAGGCAAGGTGTTTCTCGGCAGAAGCTCAAGATCCCCAGTGTTTAGCCTGGGTTAGCACTAATGGACATATTCAGCTTGCTGATTATAGAAGCTTGTCTTACCTTTTGACACTTAAGATTGTAACTCATATGTGTATTAATGTTTCCTTTCTTTAACCCTGTAAATAACTCTCTAATTTAATTTTCCTATTTAATAAATATATTTACATAGTTTGTTTTAGGATTGGAGACAAGCACTGTCTTTGGTAGGAGATCTAAGGTGCAACTGACCTTGGGAAAGTGACTGGTTCTTTGGGACTGGGAGTAACCTGAATATTGCTGTGATTCTTGGTCTAAGGGACCCTCTATCACAAGGGTGGCAAGAAAGATTGGAGTACCCAAGGGGACTGTCTGGGACTCCACATTAAGGCTGTTACAGTGTTTCCACTTGATAATTGGTTGATGAAATTTAAGTAGAGAACCAATTTGGGGTGTGTGCCCTGGCTCCTAATGGACTGCCATGAGGCTGGTACTCAGGATCTTGAATCGCTGCAGAGTGTTACAACTTCTGTTTTCGAACAGTTACCCTACAATATAGTTTATATGCTGGGGAGCAAATCTGAAGACTACTTGAGTAAGAGTCCCACTGGACTTATTAGATCAACTAAATCTTCTCCCTGCAAATGCAGGACTGTTCTTTACAGTATATTTTAATGCTTTGTCTCGTCTGGTTGTAGAAGTCTTATGCAATGGGGTACTGCCATTTCTCCATTCCACAGCCCATCATCATGTTGTTCAGCCTCTATTCTCATTTTTCTATTTTTTTGCTCTCCGTTTGACCAGTTACACTCCCATGAACCATTCTAAATAGCACCTCTCTCTTTTTCGTGATATCACCAGTGTAATACTGATAGACTGATAAAGACAGTGGAGACAGGTGACATTTTTCAGCCAACATTCTTTTGGCAAACATACCAATTTGACACCACCACAATGTTTGGTGAATTCATGTCCTTTTTTGACAAATTGTTTATGTTAAAAACAAAAACAAACAAACAAAAACAGCCAACCAACCGAAAACTTCTGAAAAAGGTCAAACCATTTTTGTTTTGATTTTTCTCATCAAAACAATTTTCAGTTCAAAATTACCTTCAATTTTTTAAAAAAAAATACTGAAGAATTCTTGAAATTGAATTAAAACATTTTGGTTTGGTTTGGATCAAGTGAAATGTTTTGGTTGACCCTGGACAATTTTTTCTTTGGTTTTTCAGAATTGTTAGTGAACTGAAAAATCTTATTCACATAGCTCTAGAAGACAGAAGACATATAATAGACAGAATCTGCAATTCCTGATGAGTCTGTCATAACCACCATGATCTGTGCAGGAGAGTCTCTGAAATTTCTTCTCTGAATAGTTTTGTTCTCATTTGCTTTAATTCTTCTCCTGCCTGTAAATGTTTCCTATTACCATAATACCAGAGTACCTCATAATCCTTAATCGATTTTGACCTCACAACATCCCTGTGAAGTAGGGACGTGTAATCACCATTTTACAGATGGGAATTAAGACACAGTGCAGACAAAATGAATTGTCCAAGGTCACACAGGAAGTATGTGGCAGATAGGGGTGCCAATTTTGGTTGGATATTCCTGGAGGTTTCATCACAACATAAGAAAGATAAATCTTAAATTCCCAGAGACTCCAGGACAGTCCTGGAGGGTTGGCAATCTTAGTTGCAGATCCAGTCCAGTTTCTTGTCTTCCTTTTCCGATCACTGCAATCTGTCTTGCTGTCTGCCGGTACCATTTTCCTGCCCCTTATTGAGACATCCACACCTGTGCAAAGTGACTAACACCCTCTCATCTGGTAGTATTTTACAACCACTTTACCCTGCAATAAATGACAGTATGAGTTGTAAAACAATGGAGAATCCTGCATTCAGATACTATGGTGATCGGGGCCCAGCATAAGAACCTAGATAGGATTCCAATTACATTTAACAATTGCCCTCCTAAGTGTTATTTAATAAATTCACTGCACTTACATTGCACAACTGATTTCTAGGAACTTCACCTAAAATTGGAAGGCAGTTCCCTCATTAGCACCTCTGACACGTGATGGGCAATTTACTATGCTGTAGGAATTATTTTGGGGGAATTCTATGGCCTGTTATAGAGGAGGTCAGACTAGATGATCACAGTGGTCCCATCTGGCCCTGGAATCTATGAAGTACTAAATGTACCCCCCCTACCCACCTCTAACTCAGTGACGTTATCTTTCTTTATATCTTCTTCAGCTCTGAACCAGTCACACTTCCATGACCTTCAGCGCTGCATCAATTCTGGGAAGCCATGTGTCCTGACCCCCTAGCAGGGTATTTGCTTAGCAGAAATGTGCCTTTAATCCTGATACAAATCCCATTTCTTCTAGGGGAAAAAGTAGAGTGGGTTTGGCTGGTGAGAGCAGCTTCAGCCAATTGGAAGGAGGATATCCAAGTGGCTATGACCCACATTCAACTTGGTCTTTGCCACAGGAAGCCTGTGGCACCCTGGGCAAGTGATTTAATCTGTGATTTAGAACCTTATCTATAAAATGGGGATAACAAAACTTCTCTAGCTCACAGGGATACTGTGAGGACAAACACATTACAGACAGTCAGTTCCTCCAGATTTGTACCTCTGTTATAACTGGGTTTACCAATTTACTCTAATTGGGAGCTCACTATGTAATATATAATTGTTAGAATATAGATATTCAGGCCTGCCTGTAAAGGCCTATACTTTAAGAATGTAGGTATATGTTTATCATTTAGCTACTAATAGAGGTATTCAAGAAAGAATCTGTGTAAGGGCCCTCTCTTACTGTGACAGTCTGAGGCCCTGTTCTTAGGCTAAGATCTCTGGCTAAGTGGCAGAGGCGGCCATAAGCTGGGAAGCGATCGGTCACATCCTCACTAGTCACATTGAAATAAGGTGCTATTGGGCTGTTAGGAATACAATCCTGTCCTGATAATGCCTGTCGCCTCCAGAGAAAGGGAAGCGCCAAGAATATGTAAAAGGAAACTTAGTTTGATAGCATCCTGTCTGGCAAGAACTCATTTATCAATAGCTGGGATGTGAAATCCTCATTTCTGTGTTTGTTCTATCACTGTAGTCCCCACTTCCCTATTCTTTGTCTGTATAATCTCTGTCCGATTCTGTGATTGTTCCTGTCTGCTGTATAATTAATTTTGCTAGGTGTAAACTAATTAAGGTGGTGGGATATAAATGGTTAAATAATCATGTTACAATATGTTAGGATTGGTTAGTTAAATTTCAGTAAAATGATTGGTTAAGGTATAGCTAAGCAGAACTCAGGTTTTACTATATAGTCTGCAGTCAATCAGGAAGTGTGTGTGTGGGGGAATGGGAACAGGGTATGGGAGTGGGAGTGGGGAATTGGAATTATGTTTTGCTAAGGGGGGGAATGGGAACAGGGAATGGGGTGGCGAAATTGGAATCATGTTTTGCTAAGGGCGGGAATGGGAACAGGAACACCATCAGAGCTGGGAAGGAGGACGCTAAGGAAGGAAACTGGAATCATGCTTGCTGGAAGTTCACCCCCAAAAACATCAAATTGTTTGAACCTTTGGACTTTGGGTATTGTTGCTCTCTGTTCATGCGAGAAGGACCAGGGAAGTAAGTGGGTGAAGGAATAAGCCCCCTAACAATAATGTCACAGTAACCTATCATAACAAAAAGGTATGAAAGGGAGACAGACTGAGTGAGTCTAAACCAAAAGGCCTGCTGATATAACTCATGGACTGTGCTGAAATCACGCACGGTAACAACAGAAAATGTAGAAGCAGAAATTAATGAACCAAAAGTTGGTGTTTGGATATTAAGCATAATTGGTGGATAAATAAGGGGATGGGTTATTTCATTGGCCACGCCCCTTTTTGAGTCCTTAAAGAAAGAGACTTGGACAGGAAGAGGAGGAAGATGGAAGAACACATGGAGGCTACTGGAGTGACCTTTACCATCATGGCTGCGACGTCACCATCTCCTGCGACCCTGGACCTTCTTCATCCTGACCGGACCAGGCCAAAGAGAGGGACCCAGATGACACAGCCACCCCTACCAACTCAACTGAATCCCAACCACCACCTGAGATAAAATAGTTTTGGACTTCAACAGCAGCTGCAATAGCACCAGATCATCTGAACTAACTTCTCTCTTCCGCAAAAGAAGAGCTATCATCATCTTTGATACCATGAAAGAGACCCTCACATGAGGGGTTTTTTACTTCTCAAATCTCTCTCCAGCTAAAGGGAAAGGGGACATGACGCGTTGTTAAAATGAACGCCTTATTAAGACTTTACATTTAACTGTTTTTCCTTCTCTTATTTCTCTTTAAAAGAAGGGTCAAGTGATTTTTAGTGGTGCTTTTGCCACGGTTGAGGTTGAGGTCTCTGTATGCTGAACCCCAAACCTTGTTTAACACTGTTTAATGTTGGACAGTGACTGGGTTATGTTAACCCCTTTGGCCTATTTATTCCATCTAAATTAATACAACACCTCCTTGTACGAAAGTTTCTTTTGGAGGAAGTCTTTGTCATAGGAAAACTGATCTCAGTGGTGCTAAGTGCTACGAGGAGGAAGCAAATGATATAACCTTAGCTGCTGGAAACTTGAATCATTGCATCAAATCTATGGCATGTGTTATGCTTGACGTCATATTATGTGACCGTAATGGTCCCCTCTGGCTTCAAACGCTATGACGCTATGAGAGACTAATATGGTACAGTTATCAAAGATGATTATAAACAGAAATATACCCAGGATTCTCTCTCTCTTTTAATTTAAAAAATTGAAATATTCAGTCAGCTCTCTACTTGTTTGAATTGGGGGAGGACTGTGATTTTTTTTTCCTTTGGTAGAACCTTTAATCAAGGTAAGATTTGCCAAACTGCATCTGACCTAAGATCCATCTAGTCCGGTATATCAACTCCAACAGCGGCCAGCTGCTTCAGAGGAAGGGGCAAGAAACTCATCAGCAAGCAGAAGCGGGATAAACTACTCCCCATGGAAGTCTCATCCCAATAGACACTGGCTTAAATCCTGGATAATTAAGTTTTTTATGCCACCTTTTTATAGCCTTATCTATGAAAACTCTGGATATTCTTGTTTCCCATATAAACATCCAGCCCCTCCTGGACTCTTGTTAAGTTCAAAATTGTCATCAAAATTATAGAAATTTCCACTGACTGTAACAATAGACATTGTAAGGAAGTTATGGGCAAGCTCAGCTTGGAGAAAGGGAGACTGTATATAGGGCAGCCCTTGGAAAGATATTTAGAGTGTAGGTGAGGTTTTATTTGTATGAGTTTGAGGAACACCTTTGCTTATCGTTTTAGCTCCTGCTCTTTCGCTTGGCACAAATAAATCACCTTGGGCAAGGAAATTTGATCACCTTATTTTTCCTAACCTGTAATATCTCCATCTCTGCTTTCCACAGCAATGCTTGAACTAAAACACAAAGCGCCCATGCATCTTCAGAAGCCCAACTTCTAGTCTGGGTTAAGCTCCATTGGCAGGGCCATATAGATAAACGTACACGGCAAAATCTATTCTGAGATAAATCCTCCAGGGCTCCCAGGACCTTTGTGACTCAGATTCACCCCTGTGCTATTATCTGTATTAAGGGCATGTCTACACTTACCTCTGAAGTGATCGATCCAGCAGGAGTCGATTTATCGCATCTAGTGAAGACGCGATAAATCGACTGCCGAGTTCTCTCCCGTCGACTCTGGTACTCCACTGGAGCGAGAGGTGCAGGCGGAGTTGACGGGGCAGCGTCAGCAGTAGACTTACCACAGTGAAGATATGTTGACTTCAGCTACGTTATTCACGTAGCTGAAGTTGCGTAACTTAGATCAATTCCCCCTCCTCCCGCCACGCAGCGTAGACCAGGCCTAAGCTTTGATGGTCTCTAGTACAGTATCATGGGTGAAATCCTGATTCAATGGAAGTCTATAGCAGAACTCCCACTGATTTCAAATGGGGTCAGGATTTCAACCCTTACGTGTCTGATAAGGGCCATTGAAAGGCTGAACCAACTTAAACAAAATAAGAACTATTGCACACGTATTCTTTTAGTTGTACTGCAATATCATTAAAAGTTCCAATCATGCACAGGACCCTGTTGTGCTAGGTGTTGTACAAACAGAACAGAACGAGCTCCGAAGAGCATCCAACTTAAGTAATTCTAATTTCCCTTGTTATCCTTACCTCACACTCAGTAGTAGTCACTGAACATGAGCATCCGAACAAAACATAGGACAGTTACTCTTAACAACTTCCCATGTTTGTCTTAGATAAATACATACGGTTACCTCAGTCTTTGCGGTGTTCCCCATACTTAGTACAAAGAACACCTCGGGCACAATATACAATACCCTCTTCTTTGTCACTAGTGCCCTCCCTCACTATTTATTACTTGTAGTAGAGGTCAAGATCAGCACTATACAAAACACACAATGAGCCCCTGCCCTGACAATCTAAACGGACAAGACGGACAAAGGGAAGATTTACCATGCCTGTTTTACAGATGGGGAACTCAGGAACAGGAAGATAAATGCTTTTCAGTCAAGGTCATACGAGGTATCCGAGAGGAGGGAATTGAACCCAGGGTCATAATCCAGCACCTTATCCACCAGACCATATTTCCTCTACACTCGCAGGTGAAACTTTAATAGCTGCTTGGCCACGACTCCTGATGGAAGTGATGCTAAAAGACATTGAGCGTCCACCACTTCCATCGAATATAGGTCCTGCTCAGGATCAGTCCTGGAACCACTTACCTGCTGCTGCACTGAATTTTAACCTTCAATTACTCTTTAAAATAAAACCAAATCAAGAGCCACTAATACTCCCAGTTTAGCACATCATAAAAAGTAAATGATCAGTCAAGACCAACTGCTGCCTAGTGCTACTGAAAGCTGTGGCCAGATCCCCTTTTTCATTTTCAAAGCTGTCATTTTAAACCCACTCAAACAGATGTACATAATAAAAATCTGACATTTCATATCACTACACAGTGTTAGGAAGGGAATTCTTATTCTTGTTCACAACTGACGTCAGTGAGGGAAGATAAGAAGATTTTGAAAATCTGAACTTCCCAGCGAAATTGCATTGTTCCCTATGCTGGGTTGCACTAAATATCAAGGGTGCTGGTATTGTTTCATTGTATCAACTGAAGATTATAAACGGGAGTTTTCCAGCACAAAATCCACCCATGTGTTTTATGGGCAACGTAGATCTAGGTTTGCATATTACAGCCATCTCCAAGGTCTCTGGGAACTTTCTCGAGGGATAGATTGACTTTTGTTGTGCACCTTGCATAGGTATTTACACCTGCGCAAAGTGGATGTTAAATGATACCATTCTGATTTGATATCAGATGTTATTTACACCAATGTGAATTCGATGACACAAGGTGCAGGTGTAACCCACTGGTTATAAACTGTTATATGCCCCCTTCTGAGCTCAATTCACAGATGATATGGATCTATTACAGCTCTGCACTTAAAAGGCTGCCAATTTGTCTTAAGCACTGGAGATCCCCAGTTCAGTCCCTGTTGTTGGCCGTCACACAAGCCAACTGCGTAGCAGATCAGTCTGCACAAGGCCCTGTACAGGGATGGTGCAGGGCTACACTATTCCTCAGGAAACACAGTCTCTCTTAGGGCTGGCTTTGTGTAGCTAGGAAGTGGGAAAGGGAGGGTTAAACACATCATCCACAAGATCACTTCCCTCCCTGTGTGCTGGTTCCTATGCTCCTTTCCAAGGCATTTGCTCCCAGGACAGAGCAAGAGGTGAGCAGCTGCTACTGTGATTTACTCTTGTGCAATAAGGCAGGGAGACTTCTGGGATAAACCAGGCAAGGGCCAATCACAATCTGGCCCATACTGGCTCAGAGATATACAGCCTAGGCCAGCTCCATCTGGCCCATAGTCAGTCACATACAAACCAGTTCAGAAAGAATGAGGAGTCCCAAACCAAGCCCCCAGATCTGAACAGTGCCCACATTGCAAATTTGGAAAGTCTAAACTCTGATCAAGATATACGTATTCAAACACCCTCTGGAAGATGCTTTGCCAAAGCTAGATCCAAACATTTTGGAGAACATAGGGTTGAGTGGAGGCAGGGTCAGGAGACTGAGTTCTATTCACAACTCTGACATTGACCTTCTTTGTGATCTTGGTCAATTCACTTAACTGCTCTGTCTGTTTCCCCTTCTCACCCTTTGTCTTGTGTATAGAGCTAATAAGATCTTCAGGGCAGGCACTGTCTCTCACTAGATTCCTATAGAATATCTGGCATAGTATCATTGGGACCTCTGGGTCCTACTGCAATACAAATGGTAATAAAAATGTTTGGGTATTAAATCACAAATTTGCATCTGGATTTTGAAGTGCCATGTCTCTTATTTGATAGGTTAAATTTTGTGCTGCTGAATATTGACTCAAAAAGGACTATTTTAGCAAATCCAAAATATCAGTGTGACCTAGTAGCACCTTAGAGACTAACCAATTTATTTGAGCATAAGCTTTCGTGAGCTCCAGCTCAGCCTTTTCTTTTTGCAAATACAGACTAACACGGCTGTTACTCTGAAAAGGGGAAATAGGTTACTTTGCATAATGACTTAGCCACTCCCAGTCTCTATTCAAGCCTAAGCTAATTGTATCCAATTTGCAAATGTATTCCAATTCAGCAGTCTCTCACGCGAGTCTGGATCTGAAGTTTTTCTGTTGTAATATCACAACTTTCATGTCTGTAATCGCGTGACCAGAGATTGAAGTGTTCTCCGACTCGTTTATGAAAGTTATAATTCTTGACATCTGATTTGTGTCCATTTATTCTTTTACGTAGAGACTGTCCAGTTTGACCAATGTACATGGCAGAGGGGCATTGCTAGCACATGATGGCATATATCACATTGGTGGATGTGCAGGTGAACGAGCCTCTGATAGTGTGGCTAATGTGATTAGGCCCTACGATGGTGTCCCCTGAATAGATATGTGGGCACAGTTGGCAACGGGCTTTGTTGCAAGGATAGGTTCCTGGGTTAGTGGTTCTGTTGCGTGGTGTGTGGTTGCTGGTGGGTATTTGCTTCAGGTTGGGGGGCTGTCTGTAGGCAAGGATTGGCCTGTCTCCCAGGATTTGAGAGTGTGTTGGGTCATCCTTCAGGATAGGTTGTAGATCCTTGATAATGCGTTGGAGGGGTTTTAGTTGGAGGCTGAAGGTGACGGCTAGTGGCGTTCTGTTATTTTCTTTGTTAGGCCTGTCCTGTAGTAGGTGACTTCTGGGAACTCTTCTGGCTCTATCAATCTGTTTCTTCACTTCCGCAGGTGGGTATTGTAGTTGTTAAGAATGCTTGATAGAGATCTTGTAGGTGTTTGTCTCTGTCTGAGGGGTTGGAGCAAATGCGGTTGTATCGCAGAGCTTGGCTGTAGACAATGGATCGTGTGGTGTGGTCAGGGTGAAAGCTGGAGGCATGTAGGTAGGAATAGCGGTCAGTAGGTTTCCGGTATAGGGTGGTGTTTATGTAACCATCGTTTATTAGCACTGTACTGTCCAGGAAGTGTCAATCTTTGTGACTTTGTCCTTACCCATAACTATTTTACATTTGGGGACAATGTATACCTTCAGATCAGCGGCACTGCTATGGGTACCCGCATGGCCCCTCAGTATGCCAACATTTTTATGGCGGACTTAGAACAACGCTTCCTCAGCTCTCGTCCCCTAAAGCCCCTACTCTACTTGCGCTATATTGATGACATCTTGATCATCTGGACCCATGCAAAAGAAGCTCTTGAGAAATTCCACCATGATTTCAACAATTTCCATCCCACCATCAACCTCAGCCGGTCCAGTCCACACAAGAGATCCACTTCCTGGACACTACAATGCTAATAAACGACGGTCACATAACCACCACCCTATACCGGACCCTCCCGCCCCCTTCCTCACACTTTCTTGTTCAACCCTGGATTTGTGCTGGAAATGGCCCACCTTGATTATCATACACAGTGTAAGGAGAGTGATCACTTTAGATAAGCTATTACCAACAGAAGAGTGGGTTTGTGTGTGGCGGGGGCAGGGGGTGGGGGAGAGAAAACCTGGATTTGTGCTGGAAATGGCCCACCTTGATTATCATACACATTGTAAGGAGAGTGATCACTTTACATAAGCTATTACCAGCAGGAGAGTGGGGTGGGAGGGAGAGAAGTGATAAACACCCATTTTTTCATGATTTGTGTGTATAAAAACAAACATCTTCTGTATTTTCCACTGTATGCATCCGATGAAATGAGCTGTAGCTCACGAAAGCTCATGCTCACATAAATTGGTTAGTCTCTAAGGTGCCACAAGTCCTCCTTTTCTTTTGGCGAATACAGACGAACACGGCTGCTACTCTGAAACTTAGCAATCTACACCACCAGTATCCCAAGCCACATTGAGAATATTACTACAATAAAGCAGGACTCTGTAGTCCAACGAAGGTTTTGTCACTGAAACATTAGTTAGGAACATGCATTTTAATGTCTCGTGCCAGAATCCTGCAAACACTTACACATCTGAACTCAATGGGATGACTCAGAGGCATAAATATTTGCAAGATTCAACAATATGCAATTCAAGAAAGCATTTAAGTGTATGGTCTACTACTCTAACAAGGTGTTTAAGTCCCAGTGACTTCAGCGGAAGTGAAACACATTATTTAAGCACTTTCCTGAATAGGGACAAACTTAAGCTTGTGCTTAACTGCTTTCCTAACCAGGGACCTTATTCTGTGTGTGTGTGTGTGTGTGTAAGTGTAAAACTCTGTCTCCTTTTGCGTTTCTATAATGCTAAGGACAATGGGCCCCGATCTCAACTACTATTATCCTAATATAAATATTTAACAACACCATTAAATAGGAATGGCAGTGCATCCACTATCAACAGGCTAACTTCTAAAGTGGTAGAAAACTAGCTATCGTAAAGTCTTAAAACATTATTGTTCCTATGGATCACATTTATGAAGACAAACACTTAATAGAATAAAGGCATTTATAAATTGTTCCATCACATTTGGTATAAGATGTTTATTACTGCAGTGGACCACTGTTTTAATTAGTGCTGGGAAATATAGTATCTGAGGCATTTTGATACCCAAAGCCTTCCATAGTAGGTCAATATTTTTTTTTTAATGAGGTACAATACTTGCACTGAAAAATTAAACAGATGTACATGCAACAGAATAAAGTGGGTAATATAATTTGATATGCAAATTATATTTTGTAATGAACTATAAGCTATTATTTAGGACAAAAATCTTAATAGAATTAAAAGTAAATAAATAGACATGTATACGGTTAAAGTGAACATCCATAGACATGATAAAGATGCATCGGAGATATAAACCATGATACTTCAAGGCATTAAATCAACCAGTAACCAATGAGGTTTAAGAACTCTCCCTCCCCCACGCCTGCCCCATGCAGATTATTCATTCATTGTTCAATGCGGATTCATGCACCTTTTGCTTGAAGTACTGGCCACTGTCAGAGACTATTTCACTAGATTAGGGTGACCAGATGTCCTGATTTTATAGGGACAGTCCCGATATTCAGGGCTTCTTCTTATATTGTATAGGTGCCTATTAACCCCCACTCCTGTCCCAATTTTTCACACTTGCTTTTTGGTTACCCGAGACTAGATGGATCTCTTCTCTGATGACGTATGATAATTCCTCTGCTCCTCTGTTTATATGTTAACTAAACTCTTACTCAAAGGACTCAACTGCTGAGACACAAAAGGCATTTTGTAGAAGTGCTAACTCAGCCATAACAGCCTCTTGCATTGGCTAATTCTCTTCCAAAGGAAACAGATCTCAATATGTAGAAGCCAAGTTTCCATTGGTTTCCCAGTTGTATTTAATATAATGCCAGAATGATCATTTCCTATTATTAGTTGATCTCCGATGGCTTCAACCGTGTTTCAACCACTACACGGAGCAAAGAAATACAAAGGCCCCTCCTCAAGTCACTTACAACCTAAAACAATTTTAAGATAGGGTGACCAGATAGCAACTGTGAAAAAACAGGACATGGGGTGGGGGGCAATAGGCACCTATTTAAGATCAAGTGCCAAAAAACAGGACTGCCCCTATAAAAACAGGACATCTGGTCACCCTATTTTAAGAGAATATGATATCTTTAATATCCAGCTCTTGAGTAAACATGTGCAGATTTACTGAAACCAGTCATGCTGAAACTGCTTACACGAGGGTTAAATTGAAACAGTGGTGATTGTACCATGATAGCATAATTACTTCCATGCTATTTACATTATTTATCCTTAGAGGATGGAAGTGTTAGGCCTTTGAGCATGCCTATTGGTAACTAGATATTGTGTTCTTAATGTATGAAGGAGAGCCTGTATTTAAAATGTTATTTTTAACCCTAACATTACGGAAATTGGAACCTGTTCGCTGCAGCCCCCTGTTATGCCTTCCACTCCAGAGCTCCGCCTACCAATAGAGAACGTGTCCTTCTTGGCCTGTGTAGGAATATCCCATATACTTACACAACAATACCAGTACCTCCATGTTTCCCAAGACTTGAGCAGTTCTGGTTTGAGCTGAATGCTCACGCAGCTAATAAATAAGCTTTTTCTCTGACCTTCTGAGTGCTTTAACATATACAGGTCCCTGAGGGTTGTGCCAGGAGAATTTAGGATCATGGAAGCACTAGAGGCACTGAGATACACAACAGCCCTTTTCTCAATTGGTAACTGGTTTTCTACGTGCTCGCAACCACCCTCCTGTTGCAAGACTCAACTCTTATGCCACCATCTCCATAGTCAGCAATGCAAAAAGAGGGAAGAATGAAGGACAAATGAGAAGATGAATTTTTACCGTGGGGCTGACTAGTTAATAGGTAGGAGTGGAGAGACACAGCATGCGTGAACTACAACTGTCTGGACAGATTTCTATCCCTAAATATTAAGCCACAGACAAACCAGTGGCCAGAGAGGAAATTAAACATTTCACTCACGAGGCACAAAGGAATATACAGTGTGACGCATTTCACAATGGAGGCTAGCTTGCTGTGTTAGGCGAATGGGATTTACTTGCTGCAGGGAGCTGAATGGGCATAATGCAACAATACAGACGAATCTGAGTCCCTGGAAAAATCATGGAGCAGGTCCTCAAAGAATCAATCTTGAAGTACTTGCATGAGAGGAAAGTGATCAGGAAGAGCCAGCATGGATTCACCAAGGGAAGGTCATGCCTGACTAATCTAATCGCCTTTTATCATGAGATTACTGGTTCTGTGGATGAAGGGAAAGCAGTGGATGTATTGTTTCTTGACTTTAGCAAAGCTTTTGACACGGTCTCCCACAGTATTCTTGTCAGCAAGTTAAGGAAGTATGGGCTGGATGAATGCACTATAGGGTGGGTAGAAAGCTGGCTAGATTGTCGGGCTCAACGGGTAGTGATCAATGGCTCCATGTCTAGTTGGCAGCCGGTGTCAAGTGGAGTGCCCCAGGGGTCGGTCCTGGGGCCGGTTTTGTTCAATATCTTCATAAATGATCTGGAGGATGGTGTGGATTGCACTCTCAGCAAATTTGCGGACGATACTAAACTGGGAGGAGTGGTAGATACGCTGGAGGGGAGGGATAGGATACAGAAGGACCTAGACAAATTGGAGGATTGGGCCAAAAGAAATCTGATGAGGTTCAATAAGGATAAGTGCAGGGTCCTGCACTTAGGACGGAAGAATCCAATGCACCGCTACAGACTAGGGACCGAATGGCTAGGCAGCAGTTCTGCGGAAAAGGACCTAGGGGGTGACAGTGGACGAGAAGCTGGATATGAGTCAGCAGTGTGCCCTTGTTGCCAAGAAGGCCAATGGCATTTTGGGATGTATACGTAGGGGCATAGCGAGCAGATCGAGGGACGTGATCGTCCCCCTCTATTCGACATTGGTGAGGCCTCATCTGGAGTACTGTGTCCAGTTTTGGGCCCCACACTACAAGAAGGATGTGGATAAATTGGAGAGAGTCCAGCGAAGGGCAACAAAAATGATTAGGGGTCTAGAACACATGACTTATGAGGAGAGGCTGAGGGAGCTGGGATTGTTTAGCCTGCAGAAGAGAAGAATGAGGGGGGATTTGATAGCTGCTTTCAACTACCTGAAAGGGGGTTCCAAAGAGGATGGCTCTAGACTGTCCTCAATGGTAGCAGATGACAGAACGAGGAGTAATGGCCTCAAGTTGCAGTGGGGGAGGTTTAGATTAGATATTAGGAAAAACTTTTTCACTAAGAGGGTGGTGAAACACTGGAATGCGTTGCCTAGGGAGGTGGTGGAATCTCCTTCCTTGGAAGTTTTTAAGGTCAGGCTTGACAAAGCCCTGGCTGGGATGATTTAACTGGGAATTGGTCCTGCTTCGAGCAGGGGGTTGGACTAGATGACCTTCAGGGGTCCCTTCCAACCCTGATATTCTATGATTCTATGATTCTATGATCATTGTAGTCCATTTCCTTGGGAAGGGTGCAACTGCTTGGAGCCCAGAAAGGACTGCTCAAGACCAGCCTTGTCTGAGGGGTGTTCATTTCTAGATCTGGTTGAAAAAAATGGATGTAACAGTTTTCCATTGAATAGTGCAGTTTTGTCAAACCCGAAGCATTTCACAGGTCGATTTCAACGATATTTTCAACAGGAAAAGTTAAAACGTTTCATTTTAGTAATGTTGAAATATTTCATGTAGATATATTAAAATATTGAATTTATTATGTTATATTTATATTATAATGTAAACAAAAGGTCAAAACCAAATGATTCTAAGTTACTGAAATGAAATGATTTAATGGCCTCAAAGTGAGCTCCCTCCCGGAATTTTTCATTTTACAGGAAGTTACAAAATTTTAGTTTTTCATTCCTATTTCGAATGCAAATAAACTTAAAAATCTCCTATAGAATGAAAATTCCATTACTGTATCTTTATTTGTTACTTGGAGATTTGATTTGATTTGGGGGAGGGATAGCTCAGTGGTTTGAGCATTGGCCTGCTAAACCCTGGGTTGTGAGTTCAAATCATTGAGGGGGCCATTTAGGGATCGGGGGCAGAAACTGGGGCTTGGTCCTGCTTTGAGCAGGGGGTTGGACTAGATGATCTCCTGAGGTCTTTTCCAACCCTGTTAGTCTAGTATTCTTTTTAGTTTTCTTTTTGAGAGCCATTTAAATCCTCAGCTGTTTTGGCCTTGTCATTCTTCCCTCTCCTCCCACTTGTAACAAAGAATGCTAGATAAAAAATGTACAGGTAGTATGTATGAGACAAAACCACATAATGGTATATACCATAACAACAGAGCAAGCGTAAGTGTATCTCATTTCTAAGAAACATGTCATTCATTTTATGATGGTCATGTTGCATTCACAGACTAGAACAACACGTTTGCTTTGTGATTAGCTCATCTGTGTTGCAAAGAGACTTGTTTGCATGAAAAGTAATTTCTTATTGCACATTTTTTAAAAAAAAGATTTTGCATACATTCAACTTAGCTTTCATTCTCTGTAGGCTGGATTACTGTAGATGAGTACAAAGTAAGAACTGAGAACACTGGAACTGAAAGAATCCTTTTGAAGCATTTTGTATAGATAATCATTCATAGGAGGGGAAAAAAAAGTGAATACATACACAAAGAAAGGGAAAAATTCTCCCTTTACAACTGCATGATAGACTTGGCTGAGGAGAGGAGAAAGTTAGAGCCCATGTGAAGAACTCCTCAGCTACCCTGCTTGTACAGAGCAGTATAATGTAGACTTACTAGGAGTATGCTATTCAGCCACTAGATATCTCTGTGTGCTTTTAGAGATAGCTCCAAATAGGAGGTGGGGCCTGGTAAACAACAGAGAGAATGCTACAACTCCAGGTGGGTAGAAGCGTGTCTGCAGTCGTAACTCTTTCCTTTAATAAACACCTCCTGTCTAAAAAGGGCTGCCATCGTATACATTGTGGCATGCAAGATAGCATAAGGGCCAATGTGCAACTCATACTGGGGCGCACCTTAACAGTATTACAAAATATTTCCCCAAGCAGAGCTTTCTGTAACTCCAGAACCAAAGACTGGTAAAGTTCATTAGGGACCGCACTATTGCCAATCGATTTTATGTCAAAGGAGCTCAGATACTACCGTGATGTTTGGTAGTACAAAACCATAAGATACATAGATGGATAGAAAAAGGCTCTGGAGAAACACAGATGGGCATGAACAAAAATATCAGCTTCAAACACCCCTGAACTTTCCAGCATTTTGAGACCCAGCTCTACTGTGGTTCTCTAATTAGCAGCAGTGAAAGACAACCTCATTAGGTTCAAAGGCTTGGTTTGGATTTTAGCATTCAAGTCCTGGATTCAAATTCTGCCAGGACACCAAAATGGAGGTAGTTTAGAAGACTGCACTTGATGCTGTACTGGGCTAGGAGTGGGGGAACATTTCGCAATCCACACAACACAGGCAGAGACCACTTCATAGTGATGAACCTGAGCCTCAAATTTCTGAGAAAGTTTGGATCTAAATCTGAATAGCTTGAGAAGGGTTTGAGTCTTGGTTTATGGCTTTCCCTACCAAAAGAACAGGAAGGAGGCACTTGTAGGTACACAAGAGAATAGAATTTACAATGCTAATAGGAAAGCTAAAGCAATGAGTTAAATAACCTAAAATGATGCTGCAATTATTGTACTCAATATTACCAGCAATTACAAATCATAATACAAGAGTCTTTTGACCTTTAGACTAACTGGCGCAGTATTTTACGAGCTGAGTGAACCAACCTCCCCAAGAACCCAGGCAAGGGAAGGACAAAAGTCAAGTGCTATAATTAACTGCATGATTATTTTTCAAAATAAATGTGTAATCTTCACCTACTTGGCTCTGAATGGCGTCATCGGGGCTGCTATCATTAAGTTGTCATCACTGCACTATCATTACAGGCCTGATAAGGAAAGAGAAGCACTTTGGATCCAGCAAAGAATATGTTGGTTTCCCAGCCTCCCAAAGCTGATGTGTGTGTGTGTGTTTATTTTTCTGGATGATGGGTTTTTGGTGTGGGGTTTTGGGTTTTTTTTTTTTTGTGGTGGGGAGGGTACAGGGGGATATTGGTGACATAGGAATCAACATAAGGATAGTAAGTGTATTTCTCAACAAGAACCAGTTTGGTACCTCAGTGAGCGCAGGATTTCATCCAAGATGAAGTGATTGGCAAAATCATTGGCTGCAGTCAGGCTGAGGTTTTTGCCTGAGTAAGGAGTTCAAGACTGGTCCCTTTGCATGAGGTATAGACTGAAATGTGTTGATTTAAATTAACTTCATTTGGAGTTTAAGTAACGAGGTACCAAATGCTTCTGAAAAATAAGCCAGAAATTGAAAAGTTGTTTGAGTAATAAACACAAGGTTCTAAACAGAGCTGCTTGAAATGTAGAGTTTCTGCTTCATGCAAAATTCTGACATTTTAATATTTGTTTTTGTTCCCAGTCGAAAGTTCAAAACTTCCCATGAAATGAAATGGTTGAAAAAAAATGAATTCCCAATTAAAATATTCTATTTAAATTCAACTGTCATGTTCCATTTTGATTTAGAATTTATTTTATATTATATTTTATTTTTTAATCATAAAGTAAAGTTTGGAAAAAAGTCATTTTGAATGAAAAAAATCAAAATGTTCCATTCAGATAAGGCACTCCTGACATGTATGGGGAGCAATAATTATTGCTCCTCATAAAGCAGAACCTTCTTTTAACATCTCACAGACCTTCAAAGTCACTTTAGGACCCCTCCGTTGACAGAGATGGGGTCTAGCTAAAAAGTTCTGGTCCGATTCTGAACCCAAACTTTAGGTTCATTAATTCAGGTTTATTGAGAACAGGATTTTTGGTTACATACATTATGAAACCAACAAGGAAAGAATGATGGTTCTGATCTGGAGTGAAAAATAAGTTCTGCAAACCTTGGGCTTTGGTTGAAGCTATTTCAGGTAATGAAAAGATAAACACAATTAAAGGTGGCAAAGTATTTTCCTCCAGGGAAGATGTTCATAATAAGAAAGCAAAATAGGTTAACATGAGCAGAAAAATAACTCCCCTGCTTGAATCTCAACCCGGACCAATTGGCCCATGTATAGAACCTTAATATCTCACAAGTATTAAAGCCATCAATAAGTAGTCTTTCCCCTCAGCATCGGTCCAAACGGAGGGGGAAAGCTGAACTGAGTGGAAACTCCTGTTCACTGGGACCAGGTATCTGCCATTCCTTCACATTCATTATTTATCACTTGTATTGCGGAAAGTCCTGTGGTGCTCGGTGCTGTAGAAACCCACAAAACAAATACACAACACAAATACAGACCTTGCCACAAAAAGCAGGCAAATAAGCAATCGATCTGTAGCCTGGATTAGAAATTTACTTGCCCTCATCTCGACTAATAAATTACACACCAAGCCTCTGATCCTGCAATTAGATCCACTAGCAGAGACCCCAATGAAGAATCCGGGCCTCCCCAGAGGCCCAGGGGCCTATGCTACTAGATCCAATTGCAGTATGACAGCCTTATTAAAGCTTTATAGAGCCTCCAGCACTATACGAATCACGTGGATCATGCGGATACCAATTTCTTGCACATTGTGCGGGATCCATGTGACTCTAAAGGTTACTGCTAATTATTCTTGTCACAGAACATTGTGTCCTGTGCGAAGATCTAAGTTTAATGCTTAAGTAAGAGCGTTCTTGTCTTATTGGTTCAAAGTGTGAATTACCATTCAGAAAGGGACTGCTGGAGGATAAAAGTTTTGCGAGAACTGTCAGCTTCTGGGAAGTAGTGATTGGAATTTTCACTCTGGGCCATAAGGCAAAGAGAAACTCCAAGGAGAAGCAATTGCCAAAGGACTGAACATTGCAAAACAGAATCACATGTTTTGTCTTGTTTTTTCCCCCTTTTGCCCTTTATGAAGACGGAAAGATTTAATTATTAAAAACAAAAAAAAAGACCTAAAGGAGCTTGTGTCAATTAAAGTGACTGATAGATATGTATGATTGTTCTGAAATATTTAATACAGAGAATGGTGAATATTTTATGCAAGCAATATTTGTGCTCACAGAGGAGTCACATCTTAACATACAGAAACGTATATGCATGTCCAACCAGGTTTTTTTTCAAACTTCTGTGGAGAAGCCTCAATAAGGACTTGATCCTGCTTCACTGAAGTCAGTGAAGTTGGAATTTCCCTATTCACTTCAGCAGGAATGAGGTCATATGGCTAGATTTTCAAGAGAGATCTCAATATGTTGGGTGCTGAAAATCTGGCTATAAGTATAACCGTGGGACTTAAGTGCTTATTGCTTTTGGAAATCTGGGCCTCATTTAGGTGAAAAATCTGTTCCCAATTGTGGATGCTGGACACTTGAGAATCTGGTTGATAAAAGGCTAGAGATAGGGGTTAAGCCACACCATTTGGATCTGGATTCCAACTTCCTGGAAGTTTGCGAATCATAGAATATCAGGGTTGGAAGGGACCTCAGGAGGTCATCTAGTCCAACCCCCTGCTCAAAGCAGGGGCAATCCCCAACTAAATCATCCCAGCCAGGGCTTTGTCAAGCCTGACCTTAAAAACTTCTAAGGAAGGAGATGCCACCACCTCCCTAGGTTTTCCAGTGTTTCACCACCCTCCAAGTGAAAAAGTTTTTCCTAATATCCAACCTAAACCTCCCCCACTGCAACCTGAGACCAAATGTTTGGTTGAAGGCAAATCTCTAATCATGACTGAAATGCAGGTTGGTGGTGGTGGTGTTTTTTTATGCATTACTTTTTCTCTCCTATTTTTTGCTAAGGGAAAAGAGCACCAAGAACGTACAGCATTTACAGAGATTGATATAACCAATAGCGGCTGCTTTTGCATTTTTAAAGCACCTTTCATATAAGAACTTTCTACTAACATTAAATAAGCCTCATATCATCTCTCGATCAGGGCTCCTGGGTTCAAGTCCGTTCTCAACTCTGGCACTGACTCATTGTGAGCCCTTGGGCAAGACAACCTCTCTGTGCCTCAAATTTCTAATCCTATGTGGGCCCAACCTAACTCTGATTGAAGTCAATAGAAAAACTTCAGTGGGAGTTGCTTCTGGCCCTAAAGTAGGTAAAACACCGTGTGTAGCACCTAACACACAGGGGAGTTGTGAGGCTTAATTAACGTTTCTGATGCTACATGCAATCCTCACATACAAGTTTTCCAGAAAAGTACAAATGAGCAAAAATCAGGGACTGCTGAATAGGAAATACCTTGCAATGAATGGCTCAAATGGTGAGATAAATATGTTAATTATTTTGCATGCTGCGCAGTTTCAGAGAACCACCCCCAGCTTGCTGACCCAGCAGGTAATTAGGCTTCCCCTGACTGTAATATCTCAGTACAACCAAACTTCTAAGAACCAATATGAAGATTATTATTTTGAATCTCTGACACACACACACACACACACACACAGATTCAAGAGCAATTCCATGCCAATGTTAGATCAAATGTAGTAGTTCACTTACAATACCAATAACCAAGCTTGAACTCAATTTATGAACTGGATTTCATTGAATCACAGAATATCAGGGTTGGAAGGGACCTCAGGAGGTCATCTAGTCAAAGCCCCTGCTCGAAGCAGGACCAATGCCCAACTAAATCATCCATGGATTTATATAAAGGTTCTTTCAGTGCTGCTCTCTTCTTTAGGTACCTTTGGGGAAGTTTCCAGAAAGCTCCCCACTTTCCACTTAAGAAGTGGCTTTTTTAGCTGATACTTTGTGTCTCCTCCTTGTCAAAAGCTGTCCCATTTATTTAACCCGTAACATGAATAAAATGCATGTATTTTAGACAGCCACACAAACACAAACACCACTCTGCTCTTGTGGTTTTGCTTATCAACCTGTATTCTTTCTGTTAGCACAACCCGACACAGCAATACACTGGTAAGCACTACACCGGCCCAAGTTTAATCACTCATCTTGAAGATGGCAAAATAAATCTTTGTTAAGGTGAAACACAGAGATAAACAAAAGTAAAAGGTGGCACTGGAGGTATGGTATTCTTATCACCACGAACTATCGAGATGCAAGGCCAAATCTTTCCTGCCTCTGTGTAAATCTAGAACAACCCAAATGAACTGCTCTCAATTTGTGTTACTCCAGGTTTATAGCGATGTAATAAAGCTGAATCTGGCCCTGACGCACCACTCAGCCTTCCTCCAACGAAGGCAGTGTTCACAAAAGCCCACTGAAGCACAAACATATCGGAATCATCATGCACAAACAAATCACATATCGACAAAGCCCCACAGCTCATTTCTATCTAAAATATAACGAGTATTCATCCTCAATCTAAAGCAAAGGGTTGTTCCTCCCTGATGCAAAGCACACTTATTTTATATCAGGAACATCAAGTTTCACTCGCTTCCAAGGATTTGAACTCTGGGAGTTTATAATGGAATAAGTGTCCCACAATTTCCCACCCCCCCCCCCCCCGCGTCAGAGCAGTCCTACCTGATCTAGGAGTAGCATTTCCACTTCCTCTCTAGATGAGAAGTTCTCTTCAAGGAGGAGCTGCAAAACAAAGTTTAAAGTGAGTGACGGTTTGCCAGCCCTTGCAGATTTTCCTCCAATAAGGTTGCAATGCAAAGTGGAGCGTCCCATGCTTCTGCACTAAGTTATGTATGGTAGTCTGGCTCTCCCAGTTCCTTGTTGCTATCTTTTCCAAGCACAGTTCCTCTCTTTACCTGTCACCTGCTCTTTCACATAACCTTATATGACAGCGAATAGATTTGCCTTTCTCCAAACATTTTCTCAGGTTTCTGACTACAGGATCTGATGCTTCCAGGCATGAATTATAAGATTTCTCTAGTTGCTGACTGAGACCATGGTACTAGCACATAGAATTGCCTCCCAAAAATGGTTAGTGTAAGCATGTCTCAACCCCTTATCGATGTGAGGCTGTAGTAAATTCCATTCAGATAGACCTCTGCAGTACTGCCAATCAAAGCATTTGAAAATCCCGAAATTTGCATACAAACAATGAAATATTCAATACATTGGGTCTTATTTTTGTGTTACTTCAGCTGCTAAACACAAAACTACTGCTCTACATTTCTGAGAATCTGACATGTTGCCTAACACAACCCAATAAATGGTGGTTGTAGTTGCTACGTATCACAAATCTAGAGCACCCCCACCAACAAGGAAGCAAAGGTTGTTTTAAAGAGAGATCCTACCAAGACCCCTGATAACACAATTCCAAAGCATTCAAGCTGACAGCGTCAGAAGAATGTTTGTGAATTACCATCAGTTGTATGTTTAGGTCAAATCCAAAAGAATTTCTGGATAGGCAACAGATGTCAGTGAGACAGATCAGTTTTATTAAGTTATTGGTCTGCATTTGAGGGATTTGGAGCATGGAAGTCATTATCTTGATGTGTCTCGCCATTTCAATCTCCACTGGCTTTTCAAAGACTACAGATTACATGCAGGTTGACTGCTTCCATAATCTGTGGCTCAACTCATCCCTGGTTTAGCTCCTTTGACTTCAGTAGAGTTACACTAGCAATGAACTGGACTCCAGCACCAGAGCTTATCTGCTGCCTCAGTTCATAGATCATAGAATATCAGGGTTGGAAGGGACCTCAGGAGGTCATCTAGTCCAACCCTCTGCTCAAAGCAGGACCAATCCCCAATTTTTGCCCCAGATCCCTAAATGGCCCCCTCAAGGATTGAACTCACAACCCTGGCCAATGAGCATTTAGTAGGCCAATGCTCAAACCACTGAGCTATCCCCCCGCCCTCCTTCACATTCTATCTCACATCAAACCAATCACCACCAACTGGTGTTTTCACTGCTGCCCTTCTGCATGTGGTTTATTAGCAAAAAAGAACACTTAAAGCCTTCCAGGCCTCTTTTCCCTGCCTTGCTTAGTACTTTCATCATCCATATAGCTCTTGATTCAAAAGCCTTTCAAGCCCAGCTTCCCCTTCCTGCTAACTCTCCTTCCAGGATCACAGTCCTTTGTGGAACTCCCAGCAAGGACTTCTCACCTAGCACGCTCCTGTTCCCTGCAAGGCCCTCCTCTCCCAGATCTTTCATCCAGTAGTTCTGGAGAACATCACCTGCCCTCTTTCTAGTAGTCTCCCTCCCTGAACTCCACCGTCTCTCACTAGCTTCTGTAAACTACACTCCCCTGTTTCAGAACTACAAATAAACTTTCTCCGTGCCTTTTTATCTCCCAGCAGGCCATGTTCTGAGTCACATGGTCCCATCATGGGAGTTGCCCCCACCCTCTCCCTCCTCTTCTTTTCACCTGGGAAGGCAGGCTACACCTGCAACAAACCTCTTAAAGGGCCAGCTCACATTTGGAGACCCCTCTTTCCCTGCCCCTTCCGCTGCTCTTTTCTACAATACAAAATGCTGATAAAAGAATGTTTTATTTTAGAGATAGGCAAGTAAAGCTACTTGTTCCAAAGGCATCCACAGACACCACTTCATACACAGAATAGTCACCATTCAGTCAGAGGAAGAAGCTGGAATAGAGGCGATATCGCCCAACTGCTTATAATACCGGGCCATGTTTTTCTCTCAGATCAACTCAATCTAGAGAAAGTCCACTGCAGTGGATTCTTCTGAAGGCCAATAGCTGCGAGGATGCAGGTGCACACGTGCACAAACTCCCAAGAGAGAACTAGCGCGCCTATGAACCTCCACTCCCAAATCCTGGTGTAATGGCAGATGTCTTGGCCGACAGACCAGGGATTGAGCAGGGAACCTACAGAGCTAAAAGCATGAGCTACTGCAGCTTGCATTAGAAAGCCAGATTTGGGGGTTGTAACAACACACGTCCTCTGCAGATCAGAACAGCGATGGACTTGTAAGACACACTCACTGGTGAGTTACTTTGGCTTCTAGCATAGAAAAGGAGAGAAAGCCTTTGAGTTAACATAATCCTGTAAAGCAACAATCCCTGGCAGAAGTAACAGCCACCTGGGGCCACTGACAGCTGTCTACATTAGCCCAACCATCAGGGAAAAGTCTGGCAACCAGTCATTTCAGGAAAAAGGAATGTGAAGTTGAGCATTCAGCTGCTTTTGCACCTCCCTTCTGAGTCACCTGACATACAGACTGGACTTTGGACCTTTGCCCTAACAGTTTTATCATGGGATTAATATTTTAATTTCATTTTTAATGGACACGACAAAATTATTTGGACTTGTCCTGCAAATTAGATACTGGCAGCTCCCAATTCCCATGGTGAGATCAGAGCCCCTCAAAATACTTGCTCATCAACTCTGATTTGGCAACCTTAGGTCCATACAGAACTCCTGAACCACGTGTTAAGGACAGTGGCCTTTCAGCAGGAAGTAACAGTGCTCTTAAGAATCTCTGGAGGACACTTTTCAAAGACACATTATGCAAGGCTAGGAATCTAATTCTGTCATTGGCATGATTAGAACCATCTCTCTCACACGCACAAAGAGAACATTCTGAATTTCCTGTAGTCATCACTGTAAGGCATAAGCATAACAATAGCATTTACATTAATTTACACCACTGGAGGCTAGAGAATGTTCTTTTATTTATAAATAGATACCCTCAGGTTGGGAATTTGACTATGCTTTAATAATATGATTAGGCAAGTGTACTTCTCTATGCCTGGAAAGAGAAATATTCTGAATGTCCTTCCACACTGGGTTCATTTGAAGGAGTAAAATGTAAGCTTGAATGCTATGGACTAGAAATATGATTATTCTTAGGGAGAACTATATGTCATGTCATATAGGAGGTGGCAGTCAGAAATGGAGATGTGCATCAGCATGAGTGTAGGCTGGCATAATTTAAGGGAGTTGGGAAGTGTGATCAAGAGGGTAAGGCACTGGATGAGGAATCATTAGTTTGGGTTTGATTTCCAGCTCTAGCCCTGATTATCTGTGTGACTTGGGGCAAATCCCTTAGCCACCCTGTGCCCTCAATGGTTCCCCTATAAAATAATAATATTTACCCACTTGTGTGAACTGCTTTCAGGACTACTGATTAAAGTTCCAGATCAGCAAGGTATCGTTCTGAGGTGGGTGAAATCTTGTTATGGGTTGAATTAAAAACTCTTTGAACTGATGTGTGAATAAATGTCCCATTTAAGAGAGACAAACGTAGGGTAGTGGTGGTTGGTGACTCTCTTTTGAAGGGGGATGGAGGCACCCATCTGCCAGCCTGACATGGAATCCCAGGAGGAATGCTGCCTGCCAGGGACCCATATCTGAGATGTTACGGAGAGACTGTCAAGGATCATCTGGCCCTCTGATTACTACCCCATGCCACTCACCCATGTGGGCATTAATGATCCTGCAAGGTATGACCCTGAGCAAATCAGAAGTGATTACAGGGCTCTGGGAAAAAGGGTGAAGGTTTGGGGGTGCAGGTGGTGTTCTCTTTGATCCTTCTGGTCAAGGATAGGGGCCCCGGCAGGGACAGATACATCCTGGAGATAAATGCCTGGTTGAAAGGATGGTGTCACCAGGAGGGCTTCGCCTTCCTTGACCATGGGATGCTGTTCCAGGAAGAAGGACTGCTAAGCAGAGATGGGGTCCACCTAGCAAGGAAGGGGAAGAGCATATTTGGATACAGACTGGCTAACCTAGTGACGAGGTCTTTAAACTAGGTTCGACAGGGGTAGGTGACCAAAGCCCACAGGTAAGTCAAAAACTTGGAAACCTGGGAGAAGGGTCAGAATCTGGGGAAAGCATGGACCTTATAGTAAGCATAAGGGAGAGACAAGAGAGAGCATAGGGTGGAAATCAAAATTGCAGATGTCTGTATACTAATGCAAGGAGTATGGGGAATAAGCAAGAAGAACTTTAAATGCTAGTTAATAAACACCACTATAACGTAGTTGGCATCATAAAGACTTGGTGGGATAATATGCATGACTGGAATATTGGTATAGAAGGGTATAGCTTGCTCAGGAAGGACTGGTAGAGAAAAAAGGGAGGAGGTGTTGCCTTATATGTTAAAAAATGTACACACTTGGACTGAGGTTGAGATGGAAATAGGAGACAGACTTGCGGAAAGTCTCTGAGTAAGGATAAAAGGGGGTAAAAACAAGGATGATGTCATGGTAGGGATCTACTACCGATCACCTAGTCAAGAAGAAGAGGTGGATGCGGCTTCTTGTAAACAACTAACAAAATCATCCAAAGCACAGGACTTCAGCTACCCATCTGTTGGGAAAATAACACAGCAGGGCACAGATTATCCAGTAGGTTCCTGAAATGTACTGGAGACCATTTTTTATGTCAGAAGGTGGAAAAAGCTATCGGAAGAGGCTGGTCTAGATTTGATTTTGACAAACAGGGAGAAACTGGTTGAGAATTTGAAAGCGGAAGGCAGCTTGGGTGAAAGCGATCATGAAATGGTAGAGTTCATGATTCTAAGGAATGGTAGGAGGGAGAACAGCAAAATAAAGACAATAGATTTCAAGAAGGCAGACTTCAGCAAACTCAGGAAGTTGAAGGTAAAATCCTATGGGAAGCCAGTCAAAAGGTAAAAACAGTTCAAGAGATTTGGCAGTTTTTCCAAGACACATTATTAAGGACACAAGAGCAAAGTATCCCACCGCGTAGGAAAGATAGGAAGTATGGCAAGTAGACCACCCTGTTTTAACCAGGAGATCTTCAATAATCTGAAACTCAAAAGAGAGTCCTACAAAAAGTAGAAACGAGTCAAATGACAAAGGATAAATATAAACAAACAACACAAATATGTAGGACGAAATTAGAAAGGCCAAGGCACAAAATCAGATTGAACTAGCTAGATAGAGACATAAAGGGTAACAAGAAAATATTCTACGAACACATTAGAAGCAAGAGGAAGACTAAGGACAGGATAGACCTGTTTCTGAATGAGAGGCAAAAAACACCAACAGAACATGTGGAAACGGCAGAAGTGCTAAATGAGTTTTTTTGTTTCAGTTTTCACCAAATAGGTTAGTAGCGATTGGACGTCTAACATAGTGAATGCCAGTGAAAATGAGGTAGGATCAGAGGCTAAAATAGGGAAAGAACAAGTTAAAAATTACTTAGACAAGTTAGATGTCTTCAAGTCACCAGAGCCTGATGAAATACACCATAGAATACTCAGGGAGCTGACTGAGGAGATATCTGAGCCATTAGCGATTATCTTTGAAAAGTCATGGAAGACAGGAGAGATTCTGTATGACTGGAAAAGGGCAAATAGAGTGCCAATCTATAAAAAGGGAAATAAGGACAACCTGGGGAATTACAGACCAGTTAAGCTTAACTTCAGTGCCCAGAAAGATAATGGAGCACGTAATTAAGCAATCAATTTGCAAACATCTAAAAGATAACAAGATAAGTAACAGTCAGCATGGATTTGTCAAGAACAAATTGTGTCAAACCAACCTAATAGCTTTCTTTGACAAGGTAAGAAGCCTTGTGGATGGGGGAAGCGTTAGATGTGGTATATCTTGACTTCAGCAGGCTTTTGACACTGTCTCACATGACCTTTTCATAAACACACTGGGAAATACAACTATAAGGGGAATGCATAACTAGTTGGAAAACCATTCCCAGAGAGTATTTTGTCCAGTTCTAGGTGCCACATTTCAGGAAAGAGGTGGACAAATTGGAGAAAGTCCAGGGAAGAGCAACAAAAATGATTAAAGGTCTAGAAAATATGACCTATGAGGGAAGACTGAAAAAACTGAGTTTGTTTAGTTTGAAGAGAACAGAAGACAGAGGGGACACGGTAACAATTTTCAAGTACATAAAAGATTGTTAGAAGGAGGAGGGAGAAAAATTGTTCTCCTTAACCTCCGAGGATAGGACAAGAAGCAAGGGGCTTAAATTGCAGCAAGGGCAGTTTAGTTTGTACTTTAGGAAAAACTTCCTATCAGGGTGGCTAAGCACTGAAATAAATTGCCTAGGGAGACTATGCAATCTCCATCATTGGAGATTTTTAAGATCAGGTTAGACTAACACTTGTCAAGGATGTTCTAAATTATACTTATTCCTGCCACAAGTGTAGGGGGTCTGAACTAGATGAGCTCTCGAGGTCCCTTCCAGTACTACAATTCTAAAGTAGGTGAGGTGATATCTTTTATGAGACCAACTTCCGTTGGGGGAAGGAACAAGGTTTCAAGCTTCACAGAGCTCTTCTTCAAGTCTGTTTTAAATCAACTGAAGGAGAGATACCTAAGACAAAGCCTAATATAATCTGCCCGTGTGGGAGGCGGGTTCAACCGGGCATTGTAACCAAGTGGAGTGGGGAGAGAAGCCACAGAAATAGAGAACAGACTGAGTAAGAGATAGGATTATTGAGCAGCTGCAAGTGTGAGTGTCCCTGAATCTAGGGAGAAGTATATTGGATATGGGGTGCAGGCTGAAAAAACTGTTCTTGATGCTGTGAGCAAAAGAAGCTCTTTCCTGCTTTTTCATTCCCTCTGCATTCAGACAAACAGGACTTTGTATATTCTTTGTAATCAAACAAAACTGCATCGAAAATATCCATCCCCAATTTCTGCTCCCAATAGAAACATCCACCGGGCCCCAAACTTGGAGTAGCTACTACAGTTGAAAATGGACCACAATATATATTTAAGCATCTCTCTGACCAGAAGCACACAAGGAGTCCCATTAACTTCAATGCAATTACTCACATGCTGAAAGTTATTCAATCGCCTTGCTGAATCTGGGCCTAAAACCACTAAAGAAATTGCAACCTTAGAGGTGACAGCAACCCATTACAATGCTTTGGGCAAGTCTATACGACAAAATTAAGTCAACCTAAGTTACGTCCACATACAGCCACTGCAGTAATTAAATCACTTTTGCACGTCGGCACTACGTTCCTTGTGTTGTTGGTACGTTTCCTCATCTGGACAGCATGGGGCACCATGGGACGGCCTCTGAAAGGTAGCAACAGTCGACGTAAGCAACACAGCGTCTACACGGACACTGTATTGACCGAACTATATTGCCCTAAGCGCTACGCCTCTTGCGGAGGTGGAGTTATTAATTCGGTGTCGTGGGCGAGTGACATCAGTTGGATCTACATTTTAGTGTAGCCATTGCTTTACGTCTACGTAACTCTGTCATGCAGTCCAAGCCTAAGTATGACTACCACAATTATGTGCCAAGGGGTGGGAGGGGTTGCAGCAGGGAAAGCAATCAAGAAGTAGGGATGCTCCATCTTGCACTGACTTAGGGCCTGTCTATATTGGGTGTTTTGTTTTGCTTTGTTTCTTTGCCGCTGTATCAATGTAGTTATCCCGCTGCAGAGCTCCTTCATCTAGAAAAGCCCTTGCTGTACTAATAAGTAATTGATATCATTGCATACCACACTGTCCTCCTTGAATTTGGCCTGGAAAGTCCTATTAGATCAAGCAAGTGTGTCTCACTGCAAGCACAGGATACAGGGTCAAGGATATAGATCAGGCAGAAAATGGCACACCAGTTCCACATTTAAAAAAAATATTTTTAAGAGGGTTTAGTTCCGAGAAAATAAGCTAAATGGAAAGACGGGAAGAGAGAGGGTACATTGAAAAGGAGGGGCAAGGGGGATAGGGCAGGGGAGAAGAGCATAAAAGGGGGCAAGAGTGAAATGAAGGTGAGGCGAAGGAGGGGCTGTGACAGACAAGGAGGGATGGAGCAAACAGCCAATGAGACCAGGGAAGAAAAAGTCCCGCCACAACTGTATTTACATGGCAAGCTTTTGCGGGGGCAGGGATTGTCTCCATGGGTTTGCACAGCACATAGCAGAATGGGGCCTGCTCTCAGCTGGGTCCTGGAATATAAGTAATATTCCCCATCTTTACCTGTCTTTAAAAAAAGGTTTTATTCATGATGTCAGTGCTTAAAAACAGAGACTTGTTTTGGTTCTTTGTCTTTAAACAAAGAGATGTAACAATCCCGCTAACATCAACAAAATGAGCACCCCTAATCCCCAGCTGTTAATGATTTTAAACCATCATTTGCATCGTTTGGTGAAATAAGCCTATTATGCATGCAGCGCCATGAGGATAGCTTCAGCACTCAATTCTACTTGGAGGTGGGAAAGGAAAAATTCTGCTGAGCACATACGTCATTGCTGACCATCCGAGAGCAGAACTTTTCTGATAATATTTGGAAATTCGCAAGGAGTCAACTTTATGTATGGACTTCATTTCCCAGATAATGTTATTAATTTATTCATTAAAACATTATCGAGTTATTGAAAAGAAAGCGCCATCCTGAGACTCAGATAACAGGAGCTCCGCTTCCCCTGTGAATGGAACATTCACTTTAACAGGACTTTTAACGACCACGAGTGTTGTTTAGTGGATTTATTATATTATTATATTATTATTATTATTTATTATCCAATTCAGGCAAGTGTGGGGGGATTTTTTTTTAATTCTGTTTACACTTTTGAATTAGGTTTTAATCTCTTGGCATGTTTACTCAGATTATTTGTTTTACAAAAAGAAAATGCCTTAAGTGTAAATGAGGAAAGCAAGGCTTCTTTCGACCGGGGTCCAAATCTCATTCTAATTCCCCTTTTCAAATATTCCTTACTCCTTGGAGGGGAGGGGGCATGGGGGAAGGACACATGGGGGGTTGTGAGAGTACATATGAGTAGGTAGCTTTGCGATTAATTTAGACACAACTCAAACCCTTACGGCGATGCTGTAAATTCCGCAATTCTGAAGAACAATTGATTGTAAAATTAACTTTAGCCTGTTGAGACTCAGATACATTTAAAAAAAAAAAACATTTTTAAATAAAAGGGAACTTTATCAAGTACCATGGCAAACCTAAAGCTGACATCAGCCACAGCAAATCAACAAGAATTCCCTGAACAGCAAGCAACATGCATTATATTTCATGACATTCCAGGAGTGCTTGATTGCACATTTATTTTCATTGCAGATTTAAAGAGCTCGGCGTGTTGGGTGCATTTTAGATGCCGAGCTCTTTTGAAAATCTGGCATCAGGTCACAATGGGATCTGCTGGGTCCTAAACACTTTTGTAAATCTTGTGCTTAAGTGGAGACTGAGCTCTTTTGGATATCTGGCCATGGGGTGAAATTTACACCTGCGCAGAAGAAAAGTACAAGTCTGTGCAACCATTAAAATTCCAATTAAACCCAGAAAGTGAGGCTTAAAAGGGACTTCCAAGGTGCATACGTTATGCATCGGTACTTGGCATGGGATGAATTCCACCCCTATGGAGAGAGAGTGCAGACATTACCTGAAAATATCCAGTGACCGTAGGATGTTTTATTCGCAGCAGCATTTAGCAGAGGAATTTTGCCACAAGAGTTCCTGTCCACCTCCCACAACTCTGGACTGCCCTCGCTTTCAACACCATGGAGGCTAAACTCCAAGGAAAGCCCCTAAAAAATCTGAATTGTTGTCTGAAGGAGGAAGCGGAGAACAACAGTCATAGCCAGTGCTTACATGAACTCGCAGATCTGAGGTACTGGGTTCTATCACTGTCTGCCCACAGAAGCTGATGGTAGCATGGAGCCCAATCTGCAGGACTAATTGCTCTCACAATTGCAAGGCAGAAACCTCCAAGGCAAGGCAAGAAGGGACATATGACAACACAACAGACCTGTCAATAGGATATAAGTACACAAAATATGTAACTGTACCAAAGGATCATGATCCTGTGGCACAAAATCCTACATCTATGTTATTTATATGGTCCCCATTACCACTGTATTTGAGTCTCTTTATATCTTTAATGTATTTATCCCCCCCCCCCAACACTGTCTGAGGTAGGGAAGTGCTATTATCCACCAATTACCAATGGGGAATTGAGTTGCCCAGGGTCCTGTAACAGAGAACTGGCACAGCAGAGAACTGAACCCTGGTCTCCCACTGGTCTCCCACCTATCCACTAGACCTTCCTTCCCTTCCATGTCCAGGTAAGAGCTATGAAACAGATGGGGAAGCCATTACTCTCATTAGACTGCACAATGGGGCTACTCATATGAATATGTCCTGCCGACTATGATTAAGGGCTTCACAACGGGGCCACTTTTGACTAATCATCCTCTTTTTTTTTTTTATAGAATTATCTCAAG
This sequence comes from Eretmochelys imbricata, assembly GCF_965152235.1. Lineage (NCBI taxonomy): Eukaryota > Metazoa > Chordata > Testudines > Cheloniidae > Eretmochelys > Eretmochelys imbricata. The sequence continues at coordinate 9,413,266 of NC_135597.1, forward strand.
ATCATTTAAAATCGGACTTTATAGCCATAATCTTCACAGAACAGCAACGTTATTTCAGTTTCTGATGAGAACACCACTTTATATCCAGGGTACCTTTATACTTAGTATATAAAGGATTAGTATATGATTAATCAATTGTTAAGCATCCAGTAGGTTGCTTATAACTATCTATCACACCTCAGGTAGTGTTCTTATAACTAGAATGTGTGGGGGGACAAAATAGCAAATGGTTTCTTCACCATAAAATGCAATTTGAGGTCCATTGCAAGTAAACTCAATGGACATTAGGAGCCTAATGACCTTTGTGGATCTTGGCCTTTGTTAACTCTGTGCCATCCAGGTATTCCTCCTATTCCCAGAGTAGCAGATCCATTGACCTTGTGGCCTCTTTATACCACAGGAGAAGTATAAAAGGGTCATAACTCAGACCTTCTATTTAGAAAAGCACCTTGTCTAAATGCAAGCACAAGAACAGTCCCATTGCAGTTAAAGGAACTACTTCCAATTTTAAAATTAAATACTTGATTAATACCTTGCTTAACATTTTGGGACCTCTGAAGAGTTTCTGGCCCTCAATATTTTCTATTTAGAATGTATACCTTACCATTCTATATGTACAATAGTTAATAAGACGTTTCCCGTTTTAATTTTCGGAGCAATGGAAGTATTTAAAGAACATTAATAGAGTCAGACTTAATTTACTCTTTTTACCCATGGCTTGCAATCATTTTTCGCCATCCTCATGCTAGTTAGCTATTATTTTGTAAATGAATGAGTTCATTAAAATTTGGTTTCACATTTAATTGTTCCTTATTGGAAATGTCAGCTTTCACAGTTCATTAATAAGGGCACTGGTGTAAAAAAAGAGACGGACTGAGGAAGCATGCTTCATTACAGAACTGTTGTGGGGACCATAAAGCTGTAGTTAAAGTTATGTCCATGGCTCTGTTACAAGCCCCTGTTGACCCTTCGTCCCTGGGATGAAATCACTGAGGCAATTCGCTGGAACCCAACAGATGTGCTTCTTTGATGGATGCTGTCTGATGGCAAAGGAATGAAACAGAATCCTCCCTAGCCTTCCAAGGGCCTGCTTGCAATCTGGCTGAAGGAAAAGGGTTGAGGTGGCAGCCGTCTTGTCATGGAAGGCGTGTTAAGGATTTTGAGAAGAAAATGGCTCCTTTCAATAGGACCAAATGCTGCTTATCCCTTCTGCTGTCCCCACCTCATTCCTGAAGCCAGGACAGAGTAAGGGTCCTTCCCTCTCTGAACTCCTGGAATCTAGTCCCCTCCCTGGAATCCTGTCACACCCCAAACACAGCAGCTACAGAGGAGACCTTTACACATCTCCAGCATTGGATGGATAAACCAGTCGGTTCCCTTTAGAGTAAACCTACCAGACAATCTTCTTCCCTGCTCCAGACCTACTCCCATCATAGAATATCAGGGTTGGAAGGGACCTCTGGAGGTCATCTATTCCAACCTCCTGCTCAAAGCAGGACCAATCCCCAACTAAATCAATCCCATCATGCCCTCATCTCTGTCATGGAGAGAAGCCATAGAGGGGGTTAAAGTAAAGGGGATAAGAAAAATGGTTCTCCTTCCTGTCCCTGGTCTGGGGAAGCAGTGCTCAGCTGGTGTTGCAAGCTCCCACTGCCATTTCAATTTCCTGTGACCACTGGAAAGCCCTTCTGGAAAAAAATGCCCTGTAACATGATGTTGCCCCGTGGCCTCTCTGGTGCTCGTTCCTCTTCCCCCTGCATGGTAGAACCCTCACAATTCCATTCATTCCTGCTGCTTTAGCCCTGGGATGAGGACCAGACTAAATGAGGGAGAAAGCTGGTTCTTGCATGAGTACTAGTGCAGTGCATCAGGCTCCAGAAGTTTAGATGAACATCTAAACCTTTGAGGTGCTCATCTAAACCTGACCTGTAAAATGGAGATAATTCTACCCAGCCTCACTGGATCATTGCAAAGGCACATTCCTTAATGTGAGATATTAACATGAGAGCTGCACAAATAACTAGTTTTTCAATTCACTGTCAGTACTGAGGGGGAAAAAAAATGTGATACAAAGTGAAAATTCCAACAAAGAATAGTGGTGAATCTAAAAAACGGACAGATTTTGTCTTGGGTCAAAGAAAACCTAATTTCATTTTCCATTACAGCTGCTCCACTTCATATAACATCTTGCATAGTCATTGGCCGAGAGAGAGAACGACTCTATTGCCTAGTGGTAAAGCAAATGGAAAGAGCGAACCCAAAACCAAAACATTTAGTTTCTGGGAGGAGGAGACACTTGCATTCCAGTTCCTACTCCACATCAGGCAGAAGAAGGCATCAAAGCCAGGTCTTCCACCTCCCAGATTAGTACCTTAACCACTCAGCTAAAGGTTATCAGGGAATCAGCACCACTGGTAATTTGGGGGAATCGAACCCAAAACTATCTGGTGAATTCATGTCAAAATTGGGAATAGTTTCAGGTCAACTGAAAGTTCTTTTTTTGTCAAAAACTATTTGTATGAAAAAAATTGCCCAGCTCTAGTTAACGTACTATGGTGATGAGTGCCATAAAAGAATCCTTGCACATACACAAAGGAACATTTTGGCTTGCATTTTTATGCATCTATTCACTAAGTGCCTCTGAAATAATAATAAATATTAAAAATGTATTTCAAAGAATGGAGCAAAATGGAATGTGACTGAAATAATCAATCATCTTTACAGTTTTGTCTTTAATGAAAGTTGTACAGTGTTTTCTATGCTCTGCAGAGCCCCTCTCTCTCTCTCTCTCTCTCTATATATATATATAAAAGCAGTGAAACACTTGGGAGAATGATTGACGTGGATATCATAATGTCACAGTCATCTGCTAATTGGAATACATTAAAGTTTAAGCTTGATCAAAATTTGTCACTGTCAGCCGCCAGTTAATATTAATAAAGTAGATTACCATCAGAACTACCGCCCCCACCCCCACAAAAAAAATCCATGAGATCTTTATGACATAATCAAGACTAGCAGTTAAAACTGATCTATAAATCTAGCAGCAGAACACTGCAGTAATATGTTATTAAAGGAACGTATCTTGCTATTCATCCTGTATTTTGGATACTTTCTCTCTAAAATGCTTGCTAACCTCATTTAGCTCAATTAGCATTTATGAAACACTTTCTATGAAATGACTTTGACTTTGTGTTATCAGTCTGCCTTGTGCTACTTGCACTTATTTAAATGAAGGGATCCCTATAGCTTTTTGGGGCAGGAGGAATGCAATTTCATTTCTTAAACAAGTAAATAGCACATAGAGAATTGTCGGAAAAATAAGAATTATAAATAGGCTTTTATATATTAATGTTTAGCCTCTCCCCGCAAAAATACAATATGTGACAAAGATCAGAGTTGCTATGTGGGGAATTCATTACACATGTAAAAGGTAAAATTGGCTTTATTTGCCAGGTCCCTAAGAGTGAAAAGTTATGCAGTGTTGCTTGCAGAAGGAGGTATTAAAAGTCAGCTCCAAGTCCCATTGAACTCAGTGGAAAAGCTCACATTGACTTCAAGCAGCTTTGGATCAGATGCCAGAAATAAGGACTCTTAGGTCCCATCCCCAGCTCTGCCACAAGTTTGTGCCCCAGTTCAGCATGGCATTTAAGCACATGGTTAACTTGAAGCGTCTGCAAAATCCCACTGAAGTGAACAGGGTTTAGAGTTTGGGACTTTAAAATGCACTGCTGAACAAGACCACTGGTGTGTGAACTTGGCCTCGACACTCAGGGCCTGATTTTCAGCCGTGTCAAGCATTTACAGATCCCATTTTCTTTACCTGGAGTTGTATGTCCACAACACTTCCGAAAAACAAGCCTATTAACTTTTCTGTGCCTCAGTTTACCCACATGTGAAGTGGCAGAATAATAATGCGCCATATGTGGGTATTGTGAGGCTTAAGCTAATGTTTCTAAAGCACATTCAGATCCTCAGAGGGAAAAGGCTATATAAATGCAAAATATTGTTATAATAAATATGCAAAGGTACAAACCATAACGTTTTTTCCTTCCCACGCAGCAAAGGAGAATGTAATATAAATACTTACCAAGGTGAAATTACCCATCCTGGAGATACTATAAATGGAAAATTCTAACATGATATTTTCTTGGATGAAAGCTGCTACGCAAGTGTAAATTATTATCATTAAAATAATAATTTCTTTGCCATGTTTAAGTTTTGCAGCTTGCACTGGAATTGACAACTGCTCCCCGCTCAATGAAACCGAAGGGTTTAAAGTAAGTTTTCCCATGGCATTTGGGCTCCATCTGAATCTGATAGCCCACGTGATCAGCACAACACAGAATATCTCATTAAGGAAAGAAAAAGACCACAGGGGAATGACCCAAGCCATCTGATGGCTTGTAAGTGTCCCATATGAAATAAGTTCATTGGTTTCTGGGACGGATGTCCACTCAGAACTTGTCAGAGTTAACATCCATACAGCCACTACTGCAGCTGGCCATTCCAGACACCCCTGGTTAGCACTCTCATCAGATAGGCCAAGAATTGAAGTGAGCATAGAGGTTGAACTAACCTCTCAACCCTGTAAGTGTTCCTCCCAATAGCAAGGTAGAGATGTGTTGGCCGGGACAAGCGTAAAGAAGCCTGCCTGGTGATTAAAGCTCCTTCAGAAAGCAATTCAGACACAAAGGATGCCTCTAGTTAGAGCTGGTCAAAAATTTTGTGATTTTTTTTTAGTGGGAAGGGCTGATTCAAGTTTCACAGGAACATATTGATTTTGTTAAAATTTTCAACTGGAAATTATCTCAACATTTTATTTTGATAAAGGCCAAAATTGAAACATTTTAACTTTTGCATGACAGAACACAATTCTGATCAGGTCGAAATAAAACATTTCTGATTATTTTGTTTTACTCAGGTATATACCCAGGGTCCTGGCTGGGTGGGGCTAGTCTGTGCTGACACTTCACTGCGACTTCAGCTAACTTTGTTGTAACTAGATCAAACCTAGCTTGGGGGTCTACATGTGCTACAATCATACCCCAGTGGCTGCTTGGGTATGTACCCAGATCCTGGGCAAGCAGGGCTGCAATCCCTATTGCAGCGTGGGCAAAATTTTGGCGTCTGAGGTTCAACCGAGCACCTTTTATCAGCACAAAGTTCACTTAAAAAAAATTGATGTATAAATGGTTTATAAAGGGCTAACGATCAGTAAATGTTGAAAGCATATGGCAGACATAAGTATTATGCGTTAGTGATGAATATAAGTGCAATGATAAAAGGTGTTATGTGTACTAACATGCTTATAAGAAACCTATTGGCCTGCTGGACTCTATAGTAATATAGCAATGGGTTCAGTATAGGGGTAGCAGGGTAAAATATCCTGGCCTGTGTTACACAAGAGGTCAGATTAGAGGATCCACTGGCCTTACAGTCTACAAATAAATAATTAAGGTATCTAGTAATTGTGCATTAACCCTTTATAAACTATTTATAAATGGAACTGCAGTATTAAAGCGACCCATATGGTTAGAAAAAAAAAGCATGTTATGAAGTTTTAAACAAATCCTTTGCTTTTCATGCTCATCACATTTTACAAGCTCAGCTGAATTACACTATGCTGTTTATGGAGAGAGACTCATTTTTATCCCTGCCATTAGCTGACCTTTTTGGTGCACCTTATTTGCCATCAATCATGTCCTAAGTGCAGCGTAATGCTCTCACGTACCATAGTTCAAGTGATGTAAGCCTTGTCTAAGCAGTGTTCCCTTGTTTACTGCTTATGGAGGGTTGTAACCCCGCTCACTAATGGTCTGTAACTGCTGCAGTTTCATTTCCTTTTGTGACAAAGTTCCTTCTCTACCTTAGGGGATCCTGCACTTATTGGTGGATTTTCTCGCCTCAGAGGTTCACGGCAGCCCGCAGTTTGGCCACTTTCGTGGCTCAAATCTGCCGTTCACTCAGTTAGCCTCATCACTGGCCAGCATGGGGAAAGGAAGAAGAACAATCCCTGAAGTCTTTGCTGATCCACCTAGTGGATCGGGGAACAGGCCAGAGACCTTCCCCTCTGGTGGAACCCACAGTCCAGGTCAACTCCTCCGGTATCAAGTAGGGAGCTGGGGGGATGGAGGGAAGCCGGGCCCGCCCTCTACTCCAGGTTCCAGCCCAGGGCCCTGTGGATTGCAGCTGTCTACAGTGGCTCCTGTAGCAGCTGCTTGACAGCTACAACTCCCTGGGCTACTTCCCCATGGCCTCCTCCCAACACCTTCTTTATTCTCACCACAGGACCTCCCTCCTGATGTCTGATAATGCTTGTACTTCTCAGTCTCCCAGTAGTATGCCTTCTCACTCTCAGTTTCTTGCTCCCAGCTCCTCACACACACCACAAACTGAAGTGAGCTCCTTTTTAAACCCAGGAACCCTGATTAGCCTGCCTTAATTGATTCTAGCAGCTTCTTGATTGGCTGCAGGTGTTCTAATCAGCCTGTCTGCCTTAATTATTTCCAGAAAGTTCCTGATTGTTCTGGAACCTTCCCTGTTACCTTACCCAGGGAAAAGGGACCTACTTAGCCTGGGGCTAATATATCTGCCTTCTATCACTCTCCTGTAGCCATCTGGCCCGACCCTGTCACACTTTGTACGTCAAAAACAATTAGAACTTTAATTAAAAAATGGAACAAACAACAACTAAAAAAAATTGTGCTTCCACACTACCATCATGTAATTATAAACCAAAAAGGTTCAACACAATGAAAGCGGCTACAGGCACTTCAAAGGTTGTCCAGGTGTCAGACATGGAGCTCCCACAAGACAAACCCTTAAATAAAGAATACGACATTCAACTTAATACTAATCCAAGCACCCACTGAAATTTCTCATTTTCTCAACAAGCTAGCACCACAAAGAGACCAGATGTGAAACATCACAGATGACAACAGCCATTATATCCCACATTGTTGAAGCAGCATGGTCCAGGGGACAACGCACTAGACAGTGACTGAAGGGACAGATCCTCAGATTGTGTAAATTGCTGTAGCTCCACTGAAGTCAATGAAACTATGATTATTTACGCCAGCTGAGGATATGCCCCACCGAGTTCATAGAATCATAGATTATCAGGGTTGGAAGGGACCTCAGGAGGTCATCTAGTCCAACCCCTTGCTCAAAGCAGGACCAATCTCCAACTCTTCTATCCCCAGTTCTATTGCCCAAGCAGAGCTGGAAAGCCACTTGGTACAATCTGCTCCTAGCTCATCATACAGCATTTGTTTATAGTGCTAGAGGCTCCAATGAAGATCTGGGCCCAGTTGTGATATACATTTACAAACACACAGTAAGAGTGTCTCTGTCCCAAACAATTTAGTCTAAAACAGAAAAGATTTAGAAAAGGGGGGGGTAAGGAAAATGAGGTACATCGAGAACAAGTAACCTGACCAAAGTTGCCCAGCAGGACAATGTCTGAGCTGGGAACAGAACTCATGTTTTCCCAATTTCCAATCCAGCATGCTGTCCACTGGACTACCTTCTTTTCTATAGCTGAACTGCTATTGTATCTGGGGGCATCACAATGTGTCTACAGCACAGAATACCATCTGCTTAGGATGATCATCAAACAACAACACGAGGATGCTGTGACAGAGTTTACAAGGAACCTGTATAAGAAATACAATTACAAACCTCTATTTTAAACCTGCTGGAACAAAATTCTTGCTCTTAAGTACTCTGCATGCTGTCTGTCACCAACCACCTGATTGCCCAAGATTTTCAAGGACAGGAGCCTAAAGTTAGGATCCCAAGTCCACATTTAAACACTAGATTCCTAAGGCCATATTTGAACATTTGCCTGATTTTCAGAGGTGCTGAGCAGCGAGCAGCACCCAATGACCACCCTATCATCAAAGTTCAACAGAGGCTGGTGGGTGCTCAGCATGCTGAAAAAATATCAGGCAGGAGTCGAGGGTCGAAAATTCAAAAGTGTGTGTGGTTTTGGAGTACAAGACCCACTGAAACTCAATGGGACATTCAACAGGAACTGTATGCCTAAAGCACTTATTATTTAGATTGTAAGGTCTTGGAGGCAAGGAGTGTCTTTTTGTTGTGGGTCTGTACAACACCTAACACAATGGTCCATAGCTGGGGCGCCTGGGCGCTGATGAATAATTTAGGCACTTTTGAAGATCCTACTATACATCCCTATTTAGGAGCTTAACTTGACTGCTCCTGTGTTTTAAAATCTTGGCGTATTTTGATACCGTCAGTCTGGTCCTTAATCTGGAAGAGGCAAGTTTTTAAAGCTTATAAAGATGCAGATGGGCACCTAGTGGGATTTTCAAAAGCACCTACCTTTCAAAATCTCGCCCCAAAGCATCTTTGTTGTGGAAAGATGTGCCCCTTGCCATCCAAAATATATAATATTTCAGATTTCATTAGAGGCAAAGGGAAATATTGTGACAGCCAAGTAAAGTGATAGACAAGGTAGAAATCATTCTATAAATATAAAATGTGTTTCCTAATGATTAGAAAAGTGATTGCTCACCCGCAGAGGTGGTGGGCTATTGTGAAACACAGAAGGCAAACCTTTTGTGTGTACCATGTAAGACTGCAATATTTGCCATTAAGCAGGCGAGGTGCTTGCATCCGCTAGGCTGGCAATTTTACTTTTTAAATGTTGACCAGATGGTCAGTTGCTGAGCAGTAGTAATATGATGTGGGGGGGGGGAACGATTGTAATTACGAGAGCGTGTGAAATTCGGCTGCTACAACTGCTATAAAATGACTGAGTAGCAGCATATTTAGATTCCATGCACATAGGACAGTGCATGCATATGAAATATAACTGCCTGGAAGGAATTTTCACTCAGTCACTCTTTTTCTAGTCCCCTTTGCCTTATCACTTATGAAATGCTGCAGTACAAGAAAATCTCAGGGGTGAACAGAAGACTCAGAAGGTGCTTGTTAATGAAAAATAATGGTTACCTGGAGTTGATTAAACAATGTATCAAATCGTAAAATAAATAAATATAAACCAGAGATTGAAATGATGGCTGAGAAATGAGCCAGGACGTGTTGGTTTAAGTATTCTTCCCTTGTCATGAGTAATTAATTTTCTCCAAAATTTATACTGGAGAACTGGATGCCACATCTTCCCTTCGGCCACATTAATTGTTTATTAACATACAAAAGGACCAATGACCTTTCAAATCTCATGCTTATTGTCCCTTGTAGGCAGGAGAAATGAGCCTTGTCACAAAGAGCAGCACTCAGGTCCTTTTTTATTTTGAGGAAAATAACCTTTTAAGCAATGAACTCTTCATCAACGGCATTCTAGACAGCATACTTTAAATATAATAATGATGGGGCTAGATGGAATATTCTGTTAATGTGCTCTTCACCTTTTGAGACTCCGTTTATTTAAAAACATGAGAATAAATCATTTTGAAATTATTATTGAATCTTATACGATGACAGAGATTTCAAGATTTTAAAAGCATACAATAAAGTTTTAGGACTCGGGGTTGAATGTCAGACACTGAAAGTAATAATAGATATTTCATATTTATTATGAGTAGGCATGTCTCAGCATTGTGGTAACGAAGGTCCAGATTTTTTAAACGCAGTGTTCTTGTAGCCATGTTGGTCCCAGGGTGACAGAGAAACAAGATGGGTGAGAGAACATCTTTTATTGGACCAATTTCTGTTGGTGAGAGACACAAGCTTTCAAGCTTACACAGAGCTCCACCTGAAGAAAAGCTCTGAGGAAGCTCAAAAGCTTGTCTCTCTCCCTAACAGAAGTATTACCTCACTCACCTTGACTCAGATTTTTTTTAAAAGGTATTTAGACATTAATCTGTTCAGCACTGCGAGGCCTAAATGATTTAGATGACTAAATCCCATTTTCACAAGTGACCTAGACATCAGGGGCTAGATTCACAAAAGGACTTAGGTGGCTAACTAGGCTCGCCAACCCTCCAGGATTGTCCTGGAGTCTCCGGGAATTAAAGATTCATTTATGTCATTTGATAAAACTTCCAGGAATACATCCAACCAAAACTGGCAACCCTATGACTAACTGCTGCTTTAGGTGCCTAAATGTCGGAATCAGGTGCCACTGGGATTCACAAAATGCCCGACTCAAGCTGCCGCTGAACCTGTAAACACCTGAACTCACTTTTCGAGGCCGCGCAGCCCTGTACTTAGCAAATGGATTTTTTCCACGGGGCAATGACAGCACCAACCTTTGGTTGGGTCTAGTTTTATCCCCCACTCCTCATTTTGCTTTTCGTAAAACTTCACAATGTATTACTTTCCTCAGGATAAATCTTTACCTTTTCTAGAAGCCCTGATCAGAGCCATGTAGCTCATACTACTTTATTATCTTCCTAGAGAAAAAAAATATGTAGCTCATTCTGACAACTGAATAGCAAAGTACTTAGTAAGTCCTACTGCAAATGGACACTAATGAAACACACGAAAATTCCAAGAAGCTCTGGGAAAGTAAAAACCAAAGTATTTGAAATGTTTAATACACAAGATGTTGAAATCTGTAAAAGTAAGTAAAGGGACTGGATAGGCCCAGACAACTGGCAGCTGAGCCTTTCATCTAAAAGTCACTGGTTTGAATTCAGTCCATAAAATCAGTAACCAAAAGATGCAGCCAATCTCAAGGTGATCGGTGCTCTACATGAAATGAGCTGGGGGTCCCAGTAAATATTAAGAGGAGCTACTAATCATCATAACCAGTCCTCTTGTTGGCTGTACCAGCACAGAGGCAGAAAAGTAAGCTTCCATTTACGTGAGTGTCTTTAGCAATGGCCTCAGCTCCCTATCGACATCACTGGGAGTGGCAGTTGATTCGCGCTGGTCAGAAAACGGCATTTCTCTTCCCGGGAAATTCCAATGTTTTGAAATTTGTTTTCATTCCATCTCAGAAAGAAAATCAAGTTTCCCATGGAACTAAAATTATCCCAAAATTAGATTCAGAACCATCAACGTGTTTAGTTTCAATAAGGTAAAAATAATATAAAATGTTAAATATAATTTATATAACATTAGAATATTTGACTAATACAAAAGTAGAAACCAAATTAAAAAAAAAAAAAAAACCTTGACATTATTGAAATGAAAAGGGAAAATGTCAAAAAACTATCAAAAAATTAACTGAAATCAACATGTTCCCACAAAAGCTTTTGATTTTGATGCGACCACATTATCTGATGCACGAATTGGACACAGTCTATGTTAGATTAGCATCTCACAGGAAATGTTTAGCACTTCATACCTTTAGGGCTTGATCCTGACACCCTTTCTTCTTTGAGTACCTCAGTGACTTCCACAATGAGAGCTTCATATGATAGTTACTCATTTTGGTTGTGATCCTGAGAAGTGAAGAGGACCTGCACGTTCCACTGAAATCCATGGCTATTGCAGGCACTCAATACCGTATACGATCAGACCCTTTATATGGTTCTTCTGCCTTCTTTGGCAGAGCCTACATTCAGCAAAACACTTAAGTATATGCTTAAGTCCCACTGATTTAAAATGAAACTTAAGTATGTGCTTAAGGGCCAGAATTACAAAGTCATTTAGGCACCAAAAGATGCAGATAGGTGGTAGAATTTAAAACAACACGTAAGATGAAAGTCAATGGGACTCAGGTGCCTAATGGAATTTTCAAAATTGCCCATCTGCATGTTTAGGCCCCTAAATAAATTGGTTAATCTGTCCATAAGGACTTTGCTGGACTGCAGATGGGGTACTCAACACTTGGCAGGACTGAGCCTGAGAAGACCTTGGCCTTGTTCCCCGGGCCAAAAGTAGAACAATCCACAAACTTACAAGGGCTGAAACCATTTAATGTTTCTTTAGCTAAGTGAAGAGAATGGAAATTTTGACAGTATTTTATTTCCTTCGCTCTGTAGCAAGAGTCAGTTGCTACCTGATTAAAGTCATCCGCAACTGACAGATTTCTGAACCCAGCAAGCTGTTCGACATGAAAGCCTTAGTCCATTAAGTTGCTAATCCAATTCATGCTAATGTTATATAGTGTAAATTTCCAATTGGGCACCTGGTAAAGGTTTTGATCAAGAACATTTGTAATTGATTTAGCAATCTCTGTGTGTCCTATTTTCTTTATGTCCAGGCCACGTGTGCATTTTGTGAGCATTCAGAATTACTGTAGTAAAGTCATTCGTTAAGTGCCACAGAACACCCTCCTAGAAGGAAAGGTTTATTCCACACGACTTTCGTATATATCTATTTGGGAAAGGGAATGATATATTTTGCCATTTATTATGCTGACATGCTCATTTAAAGTTTTATCGTGTCCCAGACTCACACTTGATTGGATCCCACTGATTCATCATGACTTGTAAGTTTTGTTTCCTTGGAGCCTGAAGCAGTGGTCCCAAAGTTCTCCATGATTTTTCTGGAGATGTGAAGCGGAAAAAAGGCAGGGAAGCCTTTATTCAGCAAAACATATAAACACATGCTTATTCCATCTCTCCATGTCAGAACTTAAGGATGTGCTTCACTTGAAGTACATGCTAACATCCTATTAAAGTCAATGCATTGCATCAAGTGCATTGACTTCAAAGTGACGTCAGCACATGCTTATCCAAACAGGGATGCTTTCCTGAATCAGAGCCTTAGTCTGGGTGGGTTGGGTAGTGGGTGTGGCCATTTGGGGATAATTGTCCAATTTGTGCATTGAAGATTAGTTTGTACAAGCAGCCAAACATATTGATGGGCACCACCATTTGGAATAGCTCTAAACACAGACTTCAATCCTGAATTCGAATCCATGCGGTTGGACCCTTAGGCTACTGTAAGTCCCGTTAAAGTCAAGGGGGCACTGCATAGGCTCAAGGATTTGCTTACGTGGATCTGAGCTATACTATAGACATACAGAGTGCAAAATTTTACAAATGCCTAGGTGACTTAGGAGTCCAAGTCCAATTTCCAAATGTGACTTAGGCACTTGGAAGACTAGGTCCCACGGAAAGTCAGCAGGACTAACCGAGTGATCTTAGATCACTGCACGTTTCCCATCACTGAACATATTTATTTGCACAATGCCCTTGCGAGGTAGGACAGTGCTATTCTCTCCATAGTACAGATAGAGAACTGAGGCACAGAGAGGCTAAGTGACTTGCCCAAAGTCACTTAGGTAGTCTGTGGTTCAGGAGGAAATTGAACCCAAGTCTCACAAGTCCCAGGTTAGTGCCCTAACCACTGGACCATCCTTCCTCTCCAAGGTTCCTAGGTTCCTAAGTCACTTTTGGGGGGGAAAAAAAATGGGATTTAGGCTCCTAAATCACTTGGACACATCTGTAAATGCTACCCATGTGTCTGATAAACTTAACATTCTATTTGTCCTGCAGGCAATGAATTTTTACAGGAACTCTCCATTACTCAGTGGCATCAAAGGATCTCAGACCTCAGAAATACAAAGAAAGCAGTATATGGCATCTGCTGCAACAGAACAAATATTGCTCCATACCAAATACATATTGCTTAACCAAATATACATTATACCACCACATACTGGGACAGGTGTAATGAAATGACAACCTCTCTGTAAGGTTTAAAGCCTACTAAAAGTGAGATGTTTCAGACAACGTACAGGAAGAAGGATAAAAGCTTGCAAGGGAATTTTCTAAACTGTTTCGAGTTCATCCCCTTGTGGATATCTTATCTGAATGAAGCTTTGGATCATTTTAACTTGATCCCTTTAACTTACAGCTGTATCTCCTCCACCCCTTTGAGGTGGGAGTCCTTGGGGCTTCGGTCAAAATGTATTGCTGTAAGGCAACTAAGAGAAATAGTGCCAACATACACATACCACAAGTAGGAGAACAACTTTAAAAGCCAATTCCTTCAGGGCCCAATTATTTGCCACAAAATTGAAGGACTGGGATACACTTCCGACTTCAGACACTTCCAAGCCTACTTTATTTTGCTGCCGCATTCCAAATATTAACAGACGAAAAAACAAACATTTTACCTATAATACGGGAGAGGCTCCTTTGCTGAAAGTGAGGTTATTTAAAGTTCCAGTACAATGTTTTGGTCACTGACCTAATAATTTCCTGTGCCTGGCGCGTAATTAAAGCACAGGACCAAATCTACCACTTTTGTGGCAGAGTTTTGTTTTAAATGTTAATTTTTAGAGCGTCCCTGGCTATGAGTTTCAAACGCGACTACTGATTTTGTGTGCCTTAAATTGTGTGTGTGCCACTTGACACAATTTATAAGGCTGAGTTTTTCTGAGTATGGGAGCTCAGCATTAAAAAAAAAAAAAAAAAAAATATGGTCTTCCACACTCTGGAAAGTGAGCCTTCTTATAAATTGTCTCAGGTTGAAAACTCAAATCCTGAATCACCCAAAGTCAATTAAAAAAAAAATCCTGGCTTCTAAGTTTAAAAAAGCAGCTCTCTCTTCAATTAAAGTGACTTTTTAAAACTTTGCTCTGTCATTTTGTTCACTTTATTTATAATTTTAGCCAAAATGGAATATAAAAAGGATTGTTTAAAAGAAAAAAAACATTAATAGACTCCAGAAATTTTATCGAGTCTTTGAAGATCTGAACTGCATTTGCAAAGTGCTGTACATCTTGTTGAACTCAAGTTCAATTATGACCGGTAACTTTGTAAGACAAGAAACAAAACTCGTTGAATTATTTTTTCTCCCCTTGAATAAGGCAAGACCGCAAAGGAAATACAATGAAATTTGCATAAAGCAGATGAAAACACCACCACCACACAATATGGATGTAAAGTTCTACAGGGAAACTAAGTCACTATAATCTGGTGACTCTTACAGGAGTGAAATGAAAAGACAAAAGCTAATGGTCGATATGCATGAACTAAAAGAAAGCAAGAATAAAAATGGTAGAAAACAGTTGTAGTGTAAAACGTAACATAGTCTCCAGCAATGGTCTCAAGCTGCTGTGGGGGAGGTCTAGGCTGGATATTAGGAAAAGCGATTTCACTCGGAGTGTGATGAAGCCCTGGAATGGGTTACCTAGGGAGGTGGTGGAATCTCCATTCTTAGAGGTTTTTAAGGCCTGGCTTGACAAAGCCCTGGCTGGAATGATTTAGTTGGAGTTGGTCCTGCTTTGAGCAGGGGGTTGGACCAGATGACCTCCTGAGGTCTCTTCCAACCCTAATCTTCTATGATGCCTCAATGCTGGGTCGAGCCAGCCGAGAGATTTAGAAACCTTATGACACTTTTGGACTCGACTATCCAGATAAGGGGGATTGTGACGTGGGGTGACAGATGTGTGTGATTATGAGAAACATCAAGCACTAGTAGGAAAGGTCTGAAGAGAAAGATGATTAGATGATGCTGGGGAGCAGACTTTATGGATAGGAAGGACAGATAGAATGTGGCAGGGGATGAAGATAACCTACAATGGTTCTGATGCATGTGGATAAACTTCTAGGGCCATATTCATCCCCAGAATAACTCCACAGACTTAAGTGGGGTTACACCTGGGCTGAATCTAGTCTCTCAAATTTTGGACTCTCAAGTTCCATCTCAGTCCACTATACACACACCATGTGACCTTTGGCAACCCACTTAGCCTCTCTGTGGATCACTCTCTGCATTTGTAGAACAGGGTAGCAATACATGTGGGCATCAAACCACTGTTGAGACGCTCAAGCAAGAAGTGTGATATTGCAGTGTCCAAGAAGAGGTGTCACATAATTGCAATTTAAGTACCAGCCATTTGTTTGATTAAATTAAAATTCAGAAGCATATTCCTTTGTGTGTGCCAAAGTCAAGTAAGTAGCATAACTGAATCTCTCTGATTGAATTAAAATTATCACAGCCAATCAGCACCATTTCTTAATTTCCTTATTAAGCCTCCTCTTTCTGTACAGCTAGGTGCTGGAAGGACAGCTCTGGTAGTAACAGAAAAGCTTTGGGAAGAGAAGTTCTTTCACCATTGTCCGCTTTGTTTGCAACACATAAAAGAAATCTCGAGAGTTTAAGATGTAATCAGTGGAAATTAGAGCAAATTAAAAAAAAAAAAAAACTGGGATGCTTGCAGTACATTGCTTTAATTAAGGGGGGGGGGGGAGCACTCTGCACCTAAAAATGAGAACCAAGAGGTCTATGGAAATAAGCAAGCCACAACAGTGCGTTATATTAGAGTTGGAGTTCAGAAGGAATTGGAAATGATGACCTCCTGAGGTCCCTTCCAACCCTGATATTCTATTCTATGATCATATTGAACAGAGAAGTTCAAATGCTTGCCAGTCGTGGTGTCTACAGAATGTCCTCATTATCATAATGGCTGTTTTATTGGCTTGCCACACTTCTTTAGTGACTATTATTTCCACTCAGACGCTTTGTGAAATGTACCAACAGAGGGCTCACCCCGTCTCATTAAACAAACAGCCAGACATGTCCATAAGGAGAGTAATTCACACCAGAAAACACCGGGAGGAAGGATTAAAACTTTGAGGTCTGGATACGGGCCTCGAGAGCGGTGCAGAGGGGCTGGAAAAAGGATTTTTCAAAGCACATGGGGCAGAGTAGACAACGCTACCCCACCCTGCAGAGCAGCTGTTGGCATGGGTGGAGGGCCAGGAGGGGAGAGCTCAAGTTGGGTGGGAGAGGGAGCGGCCGGTGTGCTTTGCAATCCAAATATTGTGGGCTGAGGGGCAGCCCACAATAAACCGTAAATCACAGCAATCCCTGGGGAGCTAGAACTAAGGAGGTACAAATGTGGCCTGAAGTGACTTTTAGCTCCTTTCTTGCCATCCACCTCAAGGTTGTGCCTTCTCAGCTGCATCGGTTAAGAGATGCAGCCCAGAACCTGGCCCTCAGTCTCCAGAATCAGTGTCAATTAAACTCAAGGAGCACGTTCCATTCACTCCAGCCTCCTCTTCATACTGCTCACCAGGCTCAGCTTTTGTACTAAGCTTTCAATATATTTAATAAAATTAGCCAAATATTGATATTTCATCCCCAGAATATGAGGAAAGGGTGTGTGTTGAGATGATCTTAAATGATATGCAGGTGGGGGAAGGTATCTAGTATTTGCTTTTCATGAATAACTGAAAATGCATAAAACCGGGATAACCAGTCAGCCCTTAAAAAGACAAAGGCAGCGTTCATGCCATGCTGAAGAGTAAATATTCATGGTATTTGGGGAGCACATGGTTGAGAAGGCAGGCGGCAAGAAGGTTAAAACAAGTTTTTCCATCCAATATTTTATTTGCATCCAGTCACTTCACCTGCATGCATGTTACCTTAAATAAATCCCGTAACCTGGGTTCAGATTCTGCAAAGTGCTCAGCACTGGGACACGGGAATTGTTGCAATGGATCACAGCCACAGTTCATCTAGTCTCCTCTCTCCAGCAGCAGCCAGCACCAGGTGCTTCAGAGGAAGGTGCGAGAGGCCCTCAGCAGGGAATGAGAGATAATCTGCACCCCACATTACATCTCATCCTGGTCTCTGATAGTCAGAGATTGTCTTAAGCCCTGAAGCAGTAGGTTTAATACTGCTTCTCAAATGTAGGTTGTCATTATTTATAACTCTGGATATTCTTGATAGTCATGTAAAGCACTGAAGCTGTTCAGCAAAGTATGGGATTACACCCTTGATGAGTTGAAGGTGGGACATCTAAGTACCCAAGGTTCCTTTTTTAAACCTCAGCCCGAGTCTTACATATTAACACTGAACAGAAGGGGTCTCTCTGGGGGCTAGACACTCATTGGGATAACAAGGAATTTGCTATTATACATATTATGATAGCACCCAGAGCCCCAGTCAAGGACCAAGACCCCAAAATGCTAGACACTGTACATAAAGACAGACCCTGTCCCCAGTGAGATGACACACAAGATTAACAAACCCCTTCTCCTGAATGTTTAACCACTTTAGAACCAAGCCACATCCAAGAAAATGCTCAGGTAGCTTTCCTTTATAACTTATCAAGTCCCAGAAATCTGCCTATTGTCATTACGTCTCCTGGCCAATTGTACACAGGCACCTAGATCTTGGATCCAATCATATTACATGTTTATCTGACCTAAACCTCACTAAAGCCAAAATGACAAGATGATGCATATTCTTCAGGAAAGTAGTATCAACTTCCAAGACATACAATTAACAAAAAGCCTGTATTGGGAGGGGAGGGGTAGAAAGCAGCAATCTGAACAAACTCTTGGACTATCTGAGTATGCAGCATCAAGAAAGGTGTCGATGATCCCAAGGGACTAGGTTCCAATATTCATTCTAACAGGCAAACCAGGAAGAGGAAGAAAGAGACCCAGCTAGGTCAGAAACATTGCCAGATGGACTGGTAACCAAAGGAGAGTGGAAGTTTCACAACTCTGTCACAATGGTGAAAGATGAAAGGTGGTGGTGGTCACTTGAAGAAAACCTCTCTGAGGTTTCAGAGTAACAGCCGTGTTAGTCTGTATTCGCAAAAAGAAAAGGAGTACTTGTGGCACCTTAGAGACTAACCAATTTATTTGAGCATGAGTTGAAGTGAGCTACAGCTCACTTCATCGATATGAATCCGATAAAGTGAGCTGTAGCTCACGAAAGCTCATGCTCAAATAAATTGGTTAGTCTCTAAGGTGCCACAAGTACTCCTTTTCTTCTCTGAGGTTTGTTCATCACTAGTTTCCTCTGTAATAGGTGTGTTGTTATGGCCCACTCAGAGCAACGCAGTGTATAGATTTTCAGGCTGGAATTTATCTAGAGGAACCTATCTTGCCATCCATCTTTATTGCATTTGGATGACATAACTTGTCTATTAGCAGGAGTGATAATTAAGTGAGAGAAGGATTTAAACAAAATAAATAATGTGGCTGTCGCGAACAGCTATTTGTTGCTGCAAAGCAGCATTCTCTCATATATATTTGATGCTTTGGATCCAATTCTCAGTTACTAAGGTCCTTTTATGCCACTTTGCAGCAAAAGGGGCCACAATGAATTGGGACGGGGGGGGGTGTGAAATGCCCCCTAGAATGCTCCCTCCATGGGGTGGGGGCTCTCTAACCAGCATACAGTCTGCAGAAGGTTTCTTCCTCAGCCCTTGGAGTGAGGAACATAAATCAGGGAGTAAGGGACGTGACCAGAATGCATTACACTACAGCTGTTCTCTGCCTTTCAGAACCCATAAGGAGACTTAGGAAGCAGAGTGTAAGTTGCAACAGCCTTAAGGCAGCCCCAGCATACAGGTAACCACGAAGATAGTGGAAAGGCACCTTGCTCCCCTACTTCTCTGTTCCTTCCCCGAGCACAGGGGTGGAGTAACTGAGGAATTGGGGTCTCTGTTTGTAAGAACATGGGGAATAGTGGTTGGAACAGGCCATTGGGAATCAGGACCTCTGGGCTCTATTTCTAACAGTGGCATTGGCTTGCTGTGTGATCATGAGCCAATCATTTCAACTCTGTGACTTGATTTCCCCTTCTCTGAAAAGGATGTCAACACTTTCCTGCAAACAGGTTATCACAAGGCTGAATTAATGTCTCTGATGCCTCCCTGCATCCTCAAGTGGAAAGGTTCTAAATTCGCTTTGGCCACGTTGTCATTAAACACCCACAATGGTAACGCAGTGGTCAAGCATTGCTAAGCAAGAGACAATTAGTTCAAACTCTGCATCAGATTTAGCACCATTCCACAAATCATTTATAGGCTACGGACCAATTTCAGACCTGGTGGAAAGCATGTGAAACCCCACTGAATATAAATTCAAAACACAGGCAACCTTAGAGGCTAGGAGGGGATCAACCTTGGTCCCATCTCATCTCCCAGCTCCTGTGACTCATTACAACTCTTCTCCAGCAGTACCTCTCTCCCCAGCTTACTGTGTATCTGAAGTTCTGTTGGCAGCAAGCTCCTCCTGACCATTACAACTCAGGTCCACAGGTCAATGGGAAGCAATTAGCTTGTGAGAGAACTTGTTTCAGTATATAGGGCACTAGACTAGAAGTCAGCAGTTCAATTCCCAGTTCTTGCACTTAGCTGTTCAGTGACATTGGATCAGTCACTTAATCTTTTCGTGCCTTTGTTTTGCCCCCATCGTTGGTCTTGCTGAGTTAAACTGCAAACTCCATGGAGCAGGGACTGTCTCTTCATGTTTATTTACATCACCTAGCACAACGGGGCCATGATCTCACTTGGGATTTCATGTAGAGCTGGGTGAACAACAGATTTTCCAGTTCACTGGAAATAACAAATGAATTGAAAAAACATATTTGGGGTCAAACAACAATTAGATTTTTCTAAAGTTTCAGTGAGTGCAAATGTTGAAAAACAATTCATTTGGGGTCAAAACATCCCAACATATATCATTTTGATTTTCAGCATTTTTTAACATTTTAAATTTGTAAAAATAAAATTAACCCTCAACCATTACTTCAAACTGAAAATTTGAAACTTTTCTTTTTTAAAATGTTGAAACAAAACATTGACTTTTGGGGTGTTTTGTTGGTGTTTCTCTAACAACGATTTGGCAAGAGGGAAACTTTTCAGGGTTGTTTTTTTCAATGTCACTAAATCTACCTTTTTCTGCGAAAAACATGTTTGTCAAAATGTTTCGCTCAGCTCTACTCGTGTGTGATACTGCAAGAATAGGGTTGGAGCTTAATCTGCTTCTCCACAGATAAATCCCTGAAGAGAATGCAGAGCTTCAGCGGGAATTGCACCGGTTTACATCAAGATTGGACTTGGCCTGTAGAAGTGGGAAAAGACAGTTCAACGGGGACAGGCAAGTTAATGCTGCAGGTGATTTCTGGCTGAGAGACGGCTGTTATGAGGACACGGGAGACAGTTTAATTTGCAATGGAAATGACAGAGGAATATCAGTGGATTCATCTGTCACATCTGTCAGACCACCAGCTGTATATGTTGCCCACGGCAACAGCGGCATTGCTGGTTTGGCTTGTTGTTGTTGATTGCTTTCTTCATGCTAATTCATTCTACTGTAAGAGATTGTTTCAGGGGCTCATCTGTTATTCGTAACAATAATAATCATCCTTGCACTTCTGCCCAAGGAACTCAAGACGCTTTACAAACATTAATTAAGCTTCACAACACCCTCAGGGTAACAACTTTTGAGAGCTTCCGTAAAGGTCAGTCGAGGTTTGGTCTGAGAGGAATGAAGGTCTTGTGGTTAAGTCACTGGACTGGGCAACAGAAGACCTGAATCCAGTTCCCAGCTCCACCAGAAACACTCCATGGTACGTCTACACCGCAATAAAAAAAAAAACCCAGTGACACTGAATCTCAGAGTCTGGGTCAATTGACTGGGGCGCGGGCTGCAGGGTTGATGTTCAGTTTCGGGCTCAGGCTGGAGCCTGGGCTCTGAGACCCAACCCTGCTGAAGGGCGTCAGAACTCAGGCTCCAGCTTGAACCCAAAGGTCTACACGGCGATTTTTAGCCCCTGGACCCCAAGTCAGTTGATACGGGCCCGGTGTGGCCGTGCCTCAGAGCTTTTGCTGCAACGTAGACGAGGCTCCGTCTGTCTCTCTCTCTCTGCCTCACCGGACAAGTTGTTCGCAGCACCTAAACCAACTCAACTTTGTTAATTGTAAAAAGAAAAGGAGTACTTGTGGCACCTTAGAGACTAACCAATTTATTTGAGCATGAGCTTTCGTGAGCTACAGCTCACTTCATCAGATGCATACCGTGGAAACTGCAGCAGACTTAGTCTCTAAGGTGCCACAAGTACTCCTTTTCTTTTTGCGAATACAGACTAACACGGCTGTTACTCTGAAATTTGTTAATTGTGTGGTCCTTTGTTTTGTTCCCCCCCCCCCCACCCGCCACAGGAGAAAAGAGCAAGAAATCTTCAAAAATTGACATTTCTCACGGACTGGGACTCTGGGTCCCTAGGACTATGGCGGCCTACAGGGGCACAACAGGGTCTGGCATTAGGAGTCGAGAGCACAGAAATAATAACAAATAGACACATTTGGTCCAGTTCTGTATTTCCGATGGATAACAGCAGTACACAAGCTAAAATACACCTACCCATCTACATTGTAGCAATTCTGCAAACAACAATGCAAGAAAATTATAAGGTACATCTGAAGTTCTCTCATCAGAATTCCTCCTATAAAGGTGCATGGAATACAGGTTGTATTTCATCGCTCTGGGCTCACTTACTGGTATTTTTGACACTCCTTAATCCCATGCTATATATATAAAAAAAGACAAGCTGTTCTTCTGCTTTCAAAGTAGCTAAAGAGGCAGTAGAAAGGGTAATGGTTCTCTGAATTTGCATGACCTTAGGGCCTTAAACTCATCCCACACTCTCCATGTGGGATAGTTCAACTGCTAACCAACCTCCCTTGCTCAGACTAACGTGCTGCGTGAAATAACACACGTGTCTGTTTGAGAAGAAAAGAAGCATCTCTGTTGATTGCCCATGTGCTGCATTCCTTGTTTCCGGATTTACAGGTTTCTCACTGCTGTTTTGCATAATTAATTTGCATTAAAAAGGAGTCATGCATTATTTTGCCAATGTGATATTTGCCCAGTCTTAGCGCTTCCTAGTGCCACTCACTAACCAGAAACAGTAAGTGAAATCTCACTACCAACTCGTGACTAACATTGAGAGCAAAGGGAGAAGTCATTAGATTTTCATTTGCTTATTGTTCGGTGGCTTATTCCTTCACCCACTTACTTCCCTGGTCCTTCTCGCATGAACAGAGAGCAACAATACCCAAAGTCCAAAGGTGCAAACAATTCAATGTTTATTGGCGTGAACTTCCAGCAAGCATGAATCCAGTTTCCTTCCTTAGTGTCCGCCTTCCCAGCTCTGACACCACAGAGCCTTATTTGTGTCCCTGTTCCCATTCCTGCCCTTAGCTAAACATGATTCCAATTTCCCCATCCCCATTCCCTGTTCCCATTTCCCCCACCCACACACACTCACACATTTCCTGATCAACTGCAGACTATTAGTAAAACTTGAGTTCTGCTTAACCAATAATTTTCCTGAAATTTAACTAACCAATCCTAACATATTGTAACATGATTATTTAACCAATTATATCCCACCACCTTAATTAGTTTACACCCAGCAAAATTAATTATACAGCAGACAGGAACAATCACAGAACCGGACAGGGATTATACAGAAAAACAATAACAAAGTGGGAACTATAATGACAAAACAATACAGAAGTGAGGATTTCACATCCCAGCTATTGTAAGTGAGTTCTTGCCAGACAGGATGCTATCGAACTAAGTTTCCTTTTACATCTTCTAGGCACTTCCCTTTCTCTGGAGGCAAGAGGCATTAATTAGGACAGGACTGTATTCCTAATGGCCCAATAGCACCTTATTTCAATATGACTAGTTTGGAATGTGAGGAGGTGACTGGTCACTTCCCAGTTTATGGCTGCCTCTGTTGCTTAGCCAAAGGCCTTAGCCTAAGAACAGGACCTCAGACTGTCACATTAAGGTTTTTTTTTTTATATACCTCTATAACTAGCCAAGTGATAAGAATACACCTAAATTCTTAGAGTCTAGGCCTTTACAGACAGGCCTGAATATCTATATCCTAACACTTATTATGACTGAGCCACATTAAAACACCCAACAAAAATCCTTAACCTCCACAGATTTCAAAAAATAAATAAAAACATCCAGATTGCAAATCCTCTACAGATACTTTCAGGTTATCAAATATATGTAAACAACAATAATAATACAAGAACTTATCCCAGATTTTTATATAAGGAAAAAATGCAAAATTTGTGCCTGGATATGTGTGTGTGTGTATTAAATACACCCACATCTATATACATGTAGTGCGCACACACACACACAAAGACACACTCTCTTATCTGTGGGCTGGACCCACCATCAGCTTCCTGGTCCCAGGAATATAGACACACAGCATGGGAGAAAGAGTAGAGGTCGTGAATGACTAGTATTTTGGGTGCCCAACAGGAGACACCTTGAAGTGGCCTAAATTTTAATAAGCACTGAGCTCTCATCTTCTGAAAATCAGACTCCTTGTAAGTGCCCCCAAGCTGGTCTCCCAAACACGGAGGCACCCAAAGTCACTAAACATTTGGAAATGCAGTCCATATAAGGGCAATTTTCTGAAAGTGCCTAAGTGGGTTAGGAGCACATGGTCATAGAATCATAGAATATCAGGGTTGGAAGGGACCCCTGAAGGTCATCTAGTCCAACCCCCTGCTCGAAGCAGGACCAATTCCCAGTTAAATCATCCCAGCCAGGGCTTTGTCAAGCCTGACCTTAAAAACCTCTAAGGAAGGAGATTCTACCACCTCCCTAGGTAACGCATTCCAGTGTTTCACCACCCTCCTAGTGAAAAAGTTTTTCCTAATATCCAATCTAAACCTCCCCCACCCAAGGGTCAGTGACAAAGCTGGAAATTAAAGGCCAAACAAATCCCAGTCCAGTGCTTTATCCACTGGATGATGCTGCCAGATGTCTTTCACTCCTTTCCTGGCATAGGTGGAATTTTAAAAATCCAAGACTGTACAGGCTCTATGGTTCAACCCAGTCATTATTTCCTTTCCTCCTGCTAGTACGGCCTTCCAATTTTCTGGTCATTGGATCATGGATGGGGTATCTGGTCAGGGAAATTTGCTGCTCAGTGTTTGTGGGACAGCTGCTTCTTTGTCTTCTCACCTTAAAAGCACTCATGGAAAATTGAGAGAGAATTTTCAAGTCATTTCCCCAGCCTCCTGGCTCCCAGGAGGCACCAATCAAAGTCCTGTATTTATTTCATCAAGACGATAGCAGCAATCTTGAGAGCTGTGTGAATTCACAAACATTTACCTGACAGAATCCCTGTATCCCAGAATAAACATACAAGTCCAAAGCAGATTCCGCTTCTGTGGCAATGCAGCTGTTCTGAGCTATTATTAAGAGAATATAAACACCACCAGCAAACCATTAAATAAAATACACTCAGTATAGGCCAATTTGTAGCCCTTCTCCCCACCAGAGCAATGTTGGGAGGGATGAGTGGGACCAAGCTTATAGTAGCTTTCCTAAGTCATAACTGCACAGGACAGATGTAACTATCTCCATTATGAGTAGATAGAAGATCCGGGACCTTCCGCACAGCCACTAAGCTATAGGAGTAACTCGTTTAACTGGGCAGTCGTTGCAAAGGATCCTACCTCCTAAAGGTATGTCTACACTGAAGGGGAAAAAAGGGTGCGTTCAGCCAGCTAACCCATGTTAAAATAACGAAGATACAGCAACTCTGCTTTTAACTTGTGTTTGCAGCTCGAGTGCAACACCAGGCCTCCCTACACAGGAGTTGCTAACCCAGCTTAAAAGCAGAGTTGCCATATCATCATGGATATTGTAACACAGGTTAGCTAATCCAAGTTAACGCTCCCCCCCCCTTATTTTATTTTCCTTTTTTCAATGTGGACAGTGAACCAACCACTCAATTAGCCAGCATGTTGCACAGACATAGTGAGAAGAGAGCCCAGTTGATACAGTACATTCAGTCGTTCCCAAGTGACTGAATGTCATTCACTACCCGACTGCGACTGCTCAATGCAAACTGGATTGTGCCAGACTCAGTTGGTGGGCATATTACCTTCCAGAGCTCTAGAAACACTAGTCAAATGAATGCTGCCACTGGTCACCGACAGGGGATGAACCTGGGATCTTCAGCACAAAGTAGTACAGACTTCTGCCACTTCAGCTGAAGGAATAACTCAACTAGCTGGCAGAAGTAGCAGGACCACTAGAGGAAGATGCGACTCATGCTGTACAAAGCATGTTACACTAGCCGTCGGAACCTGGCGCAGGTGCAGAAATGGGACCGATGTCAAAGGACAAGAGGGAAAGAATAGCAAGCAGAGTCTTATGGTTAAGGCCGGAGGCTGGGACCTAAAGAGTCTGGGTTCCATTTCCAGCTCTGAAATAAATGTCCTTGGGCAAGTCACTTCATCTAGGCGTCTCTCAGTTACCCAGCTGTACAAAAGGGGGACACTTACTACTATTATAAGGGCAAAATTGATAAGAAGGGCTTAGTTATTATGGTGATGAAGGCTGTTACTGGGCCCACAGCCATGGTGCCCCTTGTGGACCAACAGGATACTCCTCGCTACGTGGCAGCATCTCTCGTGGTTGGTTGCTGCCTCGCATGGGGTGCAATGCAGTGGTGCTCTAGCTCTCCAGCTAAGGCACGCTTGAGACCCACCCCTTTCTGGGATATTAAATTCTAAAAATAAAGGAATGATAAGAACGCAAAAAACAGGGCTGTCTGGTACTCGTGGCCTATCTTCAGACAAACACGCCTTCAGTCCGTCTCCTTGTGCTCGGTCGTCCCATCCACCAGGACTCTCATCCATGCAACAAGCTGTCTAAACCTCTTTGCTGAAACCAGGCTTCCTTCAGCAAGGAAGAAGCTGAGTTCTGGTCTCCCTCCTGATCAGCTCCAAACTGAGCTGGGCCCTCTCCATATACAATATCTGCTGCAGGTGTAGTGGGGCAGAGCCAATTGTGTCCACAGGCCCACATTAAAGCCCTCCTTCCAGGCCAGGGCACAGAGGCCAGTTCAATAACTAGATGACAGGGGTAGAGAGACTCTACTTTCTCTGCCTCACCTCAAATATCCTGCAAAACAAGCTGGAATTTAGCCCTGGGTTAAAGTTACCTTCGAGATGCACAAATTGTGCACCTTCATTGTGTTTCTGATCCAAGAAGGCTGTATCCTGCCACCTCTCGTACTGTGTGCGTAAATTCAGTGTTTGCACTAAGAACTCCTTGTGATGACTCAGAAGCTCTTAGCAAAGATGTACAGCAATGGATTCCATGACAGACGGCAAGTTCAATAACGAGTTATTAGGGAATTAAAGCAAAAGGCATCAGTCCACCCTAGAAACCAAACACAAATGACAGAAAATATTGCCACTTACGCCTGACACCACTGCTGGCATATCTGCATTTTGTAAAGCTATGTAATTCCATGTTCTTTTCTATTTGCTCTCTCTTCCATGCAGGATATTATTTACTGATTGTACAATGTTTTGTTTGTTCCATTATTTCTTATTCACAACTGAAAAAAATATAGTTAATCAACAAAGAAGAAGGGACAAAAAAACTCAACAACTACGAGCTAAGTGCCTGCAAAAAATGGTTTATTTTGCATAATCCCGAAATGCCCGTACAAAGTGCTTGCCTGCTGAGTCAAAAAAATTGGCCTGCAGATATAGCAGGCTTAACTCTGACTTGTGAAGGCAGGCAGGTGCTTGGGGAAAGCAGCACCGAGGTGATTCTGCTTGCTATCACCTTGGAAAGATTTTAAAATTTTCACTTTTTGTCCCAATTCAAGATATTTCCATCTCCAACTTTTTCACAGGACATAACATCAATTTTCCAACCATCTCTAATAAAACATGTTCTTCCTATATAGCTGCCTTAGATAGTCGCAGGCGGGAAGGGAACGCAGGGACCTGGCTAGAAATAAGAATGCTACTCACCTAGGCTCAGGGAAGAAGGAGGGGAAGCATTCTCTGCCTCCTGGGGTGGGGTGGGAAGGATAAGGGGCTCCCTATACGCACTTCCCCATGGACACAAGACAAAAATATGACAAGAACATCTCTAGCACAGAGACGTGTGGTTCAATTTAATTCTGCAGACCTCAGTAGCCCTATGTAATGACAGGGAGGCCCTCTGAATAGCTAACACTTCCTAATGCAGAAGTAACCTGTACAAACAAAATCACATAATGGGGAGTTATGTCAGCATGAGGCTGTGATTGCAAAGATAATTGGCTGATGTGGGGGACGGATGCAGGAAATAAAAAGTATCTGTTCTGAGACAGACCTCGTGGGAAAAGAAAAATGGAGAGGGAGAAATCAGGAGGAAAAAAACCCACATCCTGTTGGTTGCGCAACTGCTTGTCTGAAAAGCTGCATTTGTAAATATAGACAGCACCACATTCAAAGTCTCCCTGACTTAAGCGCAGCTTTGATGTGTGAATTATAGTTTACAATCACATTTTTCAGCCTCCTTAAAAATTGATTATTTTCGAAGCAAAATAGTAGAGCCGAATGAAAAGTGGAATTTCCTGAAGAACAGGGGAAAAAAAAAATCAAAAAAATTCATTCCTACTCAAAACAAAAAGTTGAAATTTCGAAGTTTCCTACAAAAGGAAATCTCCTCCCACCTCCCCCAAAACTGTTTGTGTTCAAAACATTTTGATAGAATTGAATCAGTATTTTCAAACGGCAAAATGTTCCCTCAGAAAGTTTCCAACCAGATCTACAAAACAGAACACGGAATTAGTCAAATGTGTAAGTGTAGTTTGACTTCTGAATTGGAGGGGGGGCAACTCCAGTCAGGCCAATGGGGCCGCACGGGGGACAAATTCCGTGCCTGCCTGAGACTTGCAGTTTGAGGGAGGAGGGGCACCCCTCCCTTTCCTCCCCAAACTACACGCAGGGTCAAATAATATTACTTAAATAATAGAAAAGCATCTTCTGTATACAGTGGCTAGCACAGTGGGGTCCTGGTCCAGGACTAGGCCTCCTATATGTTATGATGGTAACAACAAATTAATAATCATAATGGCCTGGATTGACCAGTGCTTCACTCCTGTTTTACACCAGAAATCTCCGCAAAACTCCAGTCAGTTCAATTTGGTATTTTTTTTTCATAGCTCTGTCCTGTTTCATTTCACCTTTGGCTCCTCTTCTTCATCTTTCCTCCCTTCCTGAAATAATTCAGCACCCTCTGTCTTACCCTTCATTCCAAAAGCTATTTAGCCTGATGTATATATGTATTATACTAGCTCTTATTTTAAACACACATTGATACACACAGAGATTGTCTCTTCTCTGTGTTTGTAGAGCACCCAGTGCAAGGGGGCTAATCCTGACTGGGGTCTTCGGATGCTACATAAGATAAATATTGGCTGCAACACACTTTTATAATATGTGTACACACACACACAAATATGTAGCATACTCCCAATTATCTGAATAGCATGGAAGACAGATTTTATTTGGATACAACAGGAGTTTGAATAATGGAAAGGGCAGAAGCCATTCAGCAGTGAGGTGGGCTTCCCGGCAGACGGGTGCATGTGTCATCCTCCTCTGCCTCACTGTCCTGGCCAGGGGTCTCCATTTGGCTGCAATGGGGCTAAGGCTCTCTGCACTGCTGCAGGGCCGACGACATCCAATCCCTACAGGCGTAAGGTGCAAGGCAAAGCAGAGATTCCCCGGCAGGACTCCGCTCTGCCCTGCGATGACTGCAGGCTTCCCCGAACCCCACGCCTGCAGGGATCGGGTGTCACCAGTCCTGCAGGAGCACAAGGAGCCTTTTGCAGCTCTGCTCCCTCACTCTCTTGACATTAGGGCTGCAGAGAGCTTCTTGCAGTCCCACAGCAGTCATTGAGCAGTAGGACGGCCTCCCTAGCACCCAGGGGCTCCTCCTCCTCACAGTCTCGGCTGGGGCGGGGGTCTCTGCTCTATTATCCAAACCTCCACATTATCCACCTCCCTTCCTTGTCCCCCAGTATGAGATCTTTGCTGCAGGGGACACGTACCTCATGCTGGGGGACCAGGAAGGGAATTGGATAATGACGAGGTTCAGATAATAGGGTTTCAGATAAATGGGTGTATGCTGTGTACGTGTACACACATTTTATTTTTCATATATGTAACACATCCATCCATCCATCCAAAGATATGGATAAGATCAACCGTCAAATAAAACAGCTTATGTTAAGATTAATAATACCACTCGACTGACAACCTCAGGGTCTGGTATTTGAACTCACGATCAAATGAAAGAGTAATACGATTTTAGAATAGTGGTGGGTTACATCTGAAAATAATAAACACTCAAATAACATAAAGCAATGGCACCAAGTGATACAGGGAAGTGAAATAAATCAATTAAGAAATAATATTACTGTCAGCTTGGGACACCAGCCTAGTCAGTGTGGTCATCAATCAACAGTTGTCACTACAGTACAAAAACAATCACTACTTTTTTTTAAAAAAAAGGGTATTTCCACTCCTGCTGCCTTTGAGCTTCCTACATGAGGAACTTTCCAGTACCCTCTGAGTTACCTAGCTTCTTTTTATGAAATCATAAGCCCGTACTTATAAGAGCTAAAAAGGAATTGCTCTCTGAAAGCTGGGTCATCAACTAGTACATGTACCTACGTGTTTTTTTGCAAAGGTCTGGTGCAGATGCACTCATGGGAGTCTGGCAATGGACCATTACCTTGATTTGGTTACCCACTGAGAAGACACTTAGCCGGGAATTGAAGTGCATTGAAGCATCATAACTCAAAGCTTCCAAAAAGAGATAAATTAGAGCCAATACTAACATAAAAGGAGCGTACACAGTATCAAATTTTCAAGTCTGAAAGAAAAATGTAACAAGCAAGGATGGCAAATGACTGCAGACAGAGAGATGGCTGCTGAGAAGACTGAGGTGTTCTAGGAGCGAACAATGAAAGGAATAGCCAGGAACTAGATTGAGAACACCAACTTAAATGAAACACAGTAAGCGAGTGACAGAATTGGCAATAGAATCCAAGAGTAGAGCTTGCTGGAAAATAGGTTCCCCTCCCCGCCATGGAAAATGTGAACATTTCTGTGAAAAAACAAAAACCGAAAAATTTCCATTCAGAAATGCTGCCATGTCTCATGGGAGTTCTAGTTCAAATGCCTCATGCTCCAATTGTCCTTTCTAAAGGCTCCCTGGATGGACTACATCTCCCACGATGCACCAGAGGTTTTCTTCCTGGTAAGGGGAGTTCATTGCAGCATAGGAGTTGATGACCATGGTGCATCATAGGAGATGTAATCCTGCTGGGGAACCAGACCCATGGATGAAAATGGGGACATAAAGAAACCAAACTACAACTCCCATGAAGCACCATACCACACTATCAAAATTAAAATATTTTGGGAGCCTTTTTTTAAAAATAAGAAATTAAATTTTCCTGGGAAAGCAAACACGCATTAATTGAACATCCAATTTTCCTTCTAAAAAAAGTTTCAACTCAAAGTTTTTGACTAGCCCTCCTGAAACTCTGATGACTAGATATGCTACTTCACACAGAGAACAATATGGGAAAAAACGTATAGAGACCAAATATAATGGCAGCAAGAAGCAATCAAAAATTTCTGAAATTTCATTTTTTGATTAAATTATCACAAAAGTTTTCCACTGAATTTTCAACTTTTAAAAACTACAGACCAAAGTCTTGGAGCCTCAACCAAAGAGATGCCCCCTACCAGAAAGGAGAATGGGCATTAATAAAGCAACAGTTCTTATTTCTATAGCACATTAAAAATGTAAAGCATTATGTAAGTCAAAGGCCCATTGTGCCAACGGCTCGTTAGGCTGACAAGGTTAAGGCACATCAGTTTCATAGTCAATGGTATACAAAAAGAACAGGAGTACTTGTAGCACCTTAGAGACTAACAAATTTATTAGAGCATAAGCTTTTGCAGGCTGCAGCCCACTTCATCGGATGCATAGAAGGGAACATATAGTAAGATATATATATGTATGGTACAGCTAAGTTACCATACAAACTGTGAGACGCTAATTAATTATGACGAGCTATTATCATCAGGAGAAAAAAACTTTTGTAGTGATAATCAAGATGACCCATTTAGACAGTTGACAAGAAGGTATGAGGATACTTAATATGTGGAAATAGATTCAATATGTGTAATGACCCAGCCACTCCCAGTCTCTATTCAAACCCAACTTAATGGTATCTAGTTTGCATATTAATTCAAGCTCAGCAGTTTCTCCTTGGAGTCTGTTTTTGAAGCTTTTCTGTTGCAAAATTAAATCTTTTACTGAGTGGCCAGAGATCCATCAACCTGGGAATCCTGGATGCCCCATCATCTCAGGCTTCGGCACCCTGACAGCAGGATTGTCTGGCTATGTAGATTCTCGCCTCAGGCCCTACACTACCAGCACTCCCAACTATCTTCGAGACATCACTGACTTCCTGAGGAAACTACAATCCATCGGTGATCTTCCAGAAGACACCTTCCTGGCCACTATGGATGTAGAAGCTCTTTACACCAATATTCCACACAAAGATGGACTACAAGCCATCAGGAACAGTATCCCCGATAATGTCACGGCAAACCTGGTGGCTGACCTTTGTGACTTTGTCCTCACAACTATTTCACATTTGGGGACAATACATACCTTCAAGTCAGCGGCACTGCCATGGGTACCCGCATGGCCCCTCAGTATGCCAACATTTTTATGGCTGACTTAGAACAACGCTTCCTTAGCTCTCGTCCCTTAACACCCCTACTCTACTTGCTCTACATTGATGACATCTTCATTATCCGGACCCATGGAAAAGAAGCCATTGAGGAATTCCACCATGATTTCAACAATTTCCATCCCACCATCAACCTCAGCCTAGATCAATCCACCCAAGCGGTCCATTTCCTGGACACTACTGTGCTAATGAGCAATGGTCACATAAACACCACCCTATACCGGAAACCTACTGACCGCTATTCCTACCTACATGCCTCCAGCTTCCATCCAGGACACACCACACGATCCATTGTCTACAGCCAAGCCCTAAGATACAACCGCATTTGCTCCAACCCCTCAGACAGAGACAAACACCTACAAGATCTTTATCAAGCATTCTTAAAATTACAATACCCACCTGCTGACGTGAAAAAACAGATTGACAGAGCCAGAGGAGTACCCAGAAGTCACCTACTACAGGACAGGCCCAACAAAGAAAATAACAGAACGCCACTAACTGTCACCTTCAGCCCCCAACTAAAACCATTCCAGCGCATCATCAAAGATTTACAACCTATCCCAAAAAATGATCCCTCACTCTCACAGATCTTGGGAGACACACCAGTCCTTGCCTACAGACAGCCCCCCAACCTGAAGCAAATACTCACCAGCAACCACACAACAGAACCACTAACCCAGGAACCTATCCTTGCAACAAAGCCCGTTGCCAACTGTGTCCACATATCTATTCAGGGGACACCATCATAGGGCCTAATCACGTCAGCCACACTATCAGAGGCTCGTTCACCTGCACATCTACCAATGTGATATATGCCATCATGTGCCAGCAATGCCCCTCTGCCATGTACATTGGCTAACCTGGACAGTCTCTACACAAAAGAATAAATGGACACAAATCTGACATCAGGAATCATAACATTCAAAAACCAGTAGGAGAACACTTCAACCTCTCTGGCCACTCAGTAGAAGATTTAAAGGTGGCAATTTTGCAAGAGAAAAGCTTCTAAAACAGACTCCAAGGAGAAACTGCTGAGCTTGAATTAATATGCAAACTAGATACCATTAACTTGGGTTTGAATAGAGATTGGGAGTGGCTGGGTCATTACACGTATTGAATCTATTTCCTTAAATTAAGTATCTTCACACCTTCTTGTCAACTGTCTACATGGGCCATCTTGATTATCACTACAAAAGTTTTTTTTTTTTTTCTCCTGCTGATAATAGGTCATCTTAACTAATTAGCTTCTTACAGTTGGTATGGTAACTTATCTGTATGTATATCTATCTATTTATCTGTCTTACTGTATGTTCCCTTCTATGCATCCGATGAAGTGGGCTGTAGCCCACAAAAGCTTATGCTCTAATAAATTTGTTAGTCTCTAAGGTGCCACAAGTCCTCCTGTTCTTTTTGCGGATACAGACTAACACGGCTGCTACTCTGAAACCTGTCACGAATGGTATACAAGAGAGAGTGATGTGGCCAGTATCATGTTCAGCTGTCTTTGACTGCCCTAACCCAGTGGATCAGGTACCCATTTCGCAGTTGGATGAACTGGAGGTAGCTTTTCAGTACGAGGTCAAGTGATACGCACAACCTTCAGGACTGCAGTCGAGTGCCTTAATCACTCAGCCACCGCTGCTCATGCTGTTTAAGTGTTATTACCATTAAAAATGTTTCCAGAATTTAAAAGGCCAACCCTTTGCATTAAGTATATATCTTAGAACATAGTTAACGTACTGTACCAAGCACTAAGGATGATTCAGTATAGAAGGCACCCTCTTCGCAAAGTGAAAAGTGGTAAAGAGAACAATGGAAAAATAGCCAAAAAAATTAGGAACACATGCCTGCTTTTGCGTATGCCCAGTCATAGGAACACACAACATCTGATATATGCCTGCAAGGCAGAGCTGCATTAGCATAAACTCGATCTTAATGTTCACACACACAGATCCAATGTTTGTAGGCAGGGCAGAGTTGCACAAACACAATCATGGATCTGCATGGGGATAAAACATCCAGTGTACACAGACATAGGTGCATAAGAATTATGCTTGGCTCGTGTATGCACGTTGTGGGCTGTGAGTGGCTAGGGAAAGGTGTGCCCCTTTGGAAATCTGATTCATGGATTATTGTTACTGAGTCAAAGAGAGAAGGGGAAAGAAAAGCATGTGATAACTGTAGAGATGGGGCCAACCCTGGGAACTGCAAGAACTGTAAGAAGAAAAGGAGTACTTGTGGCACCTTAGAGACTAACCAATTTATTTGAGCATGAGCTTTCGTGAGCTACAGCTCACTTCATCAGATGCATACCGTGGAAACTGCAGCAGACTTTATATATACACAGAGAATATGAAACAATACCTCCTCCCACCCCACTGTCCTGCTGGTAATAGCTTATCTAAAGTAATCATCAGGTTAGGCCATTTCCAGCACAAATCCAGGTTTTCTCACCCTCCACCCCCCACACAAATTCACTCTCCTGCTGGTGATAGCCCATCCAAAGTGACAACTCTTTACACAATGTGCATGATAATCAAGTTAGGCCATTTCCTGCACAAATCCAGGTTCTCTCACTCCCTCACCCCCATACACACACAAACTCACTCTCCTGCTGGGAGGAGGTATTGTTTCATATTCTCTGTGTATATATAAAGTCTGCTGCAGTTTCCACGGTATGCATCTGATGAAGTGAGCTGTAGCTCACGAAAGCTCATGCTCAAATAAATTGGTTAGTCTCTAAGGTGCCACAAGTACTCCTTTTCTTATTGCGAATACAGACTAACACGGCTGTTACTCTAAGAACTGTAAGTGCAGTTCCCCTAATGGTGATAATGTGGCATTAGTTAACACACTGAAACTCACTTGACATTTTGGGTGACAGACAAAATACAGGGTTTTGGACACAAGAATTAGAGGATTATTTTATTGATCCCTGCATTAGACTTGTTGTACTACAAATGCTCCCCATTAAAAATTCCTTAATGGAGTGAAATAAGCCAAGTTATTATTCAGAATATGCCAAGAAGCACAAATGAGCCAAAAAGAGTTCAAGAAACGCGGCTAGCTCCAAGAATTTGGTATTTAGACATCTGACGAGAGAACATGCTTATCAACTAGTTCAAATGTGATACTCGTCGTACGCTAGCTTGCAAATACCAACCCTCCTTAAAGCGAAGCTTTTGAGAAGGGCATCAGGGCTAAATCCAGCTCCCATTGACTTCAATAGGAGGATACAATTTCAAGTAAGTAAAGGACAATATCATCAGAAACCTAATGGGGCAGGATCGTATCCCTGATAATCAGAGGGAGCTTGGCAATTGACTTCAGTGGGCATAAAATCCAAGTTTATAAAAATACTAGTGTGCACACACAGTTAACCTACTGAATCAGGGCAAAAGATGGAACCACCTCTGCTGAGTTTTACACTGCGCAGCGAAGGCCCATCGGGCTAGATTGCTATGCCTTTGCTCACCACCCTGCAATCCCACTCAAGTGCACAGGGCTATGTTGCAGAGTAAATTATTACTCAAGCAACTGCACTCTGGTCCACGATGTTTGTTCCATAACAACTCATATCATCTCAGCTTCGAAACACACACAGACAGACACAGAGGCACGGGGGTCACCGACTTCCCTGAAAGCGGTTTAGTTGTTCTGTGTATGGAAAGATCAAGAAGCCTCAATACTGAAAAGGGAGTGCATAGCATACCCCAGAGCTTTCCATCACCAGGCAGAACTCTCTGTTAGCATGTAAGAATATTTGGTAGAGAGGAACTTAGTCGCAGATCCACCAGACATTCCCACTCTGTAAGGGGCACAGGAGTGCGTGTGAGGCTGAAATAAGGCTCACTATGCTAGTGGCTTCCAGAAGGAACCTTCCTCGACAATCCCTTCAGACCTCCCCAGCTCATACACTGTCTGAGCCAAAGCCCATTGTAGTCAATGGGAGTCTTTCCCTTCACTTCTGTGGGTGTTGGATCAGGTCTTGACTTAGGTCACAAGCTGGTCTTGCATGTTCCACACGCTGGGTAACAACATAAGAGGGTTCCATGATTCCTAAAATTAAACTGGCTTTTCATTAAAAACTATTTTCAGGGAAGTGACAACTGGAGCTACCATTCTAGCCATGTGTATACACACTGGTTTCCCGGTGCTTCCTCCAAACTCTTCCCATCTGCAACCCATGTTCCTCCCTTCAAGTTCCATGTAGGTTGCTGCAGCTGGGGAAAAGATATGCCTCTTTACTTCCCATGAGAAAGAATCTCTTATAAATCAGAGCCCCAGACAATCTGATTGGATACAGATGAATCATAGACTATCGTGGTTGGAAGAGACTTCAGGAGGTCATCTAATCCAATCCCCTGCTCGAAGTAGGACCAATCCCCAACTAAATCATCCCAGCCAGGGCTTTGTCAAGCCTGACCTTAAAAACATCTAAGGAAGAAGATTCCACCACCTGCCTAGGTAACCCATTCCAATGCTTCACCACCCTCCTAGTGAAAAAGTTTTTTTCTAATATCCAACCTAAACCTCCCCCACTGCAACTTGAGACCATTACTCCTTGTCCTGTCCTCTTCTGCCACTGAGAACAGCCTCCCTCCATCCTCTTTGGATGAAGCCAGCAGAACTCACACTTTGTCCTAAACTCATGCAGCAGGGTTGATATGAGGTGAAGAGGACAAAGCTAAAGGAAGAGAAGCAGCTTTTTACATTGGAGTGGCTTTGATTCTGCATGGTTTCTGATGGAGCCTAGAGGCTTTTAAAATGTAGCTTGCAAAAGGATTTATGTCTTGTGATAATCCCAACTGTTTTTTCCTTCTTCTCTTCTTTGAGAAATATAAATTAGTCTGATGATCAATTTTGTAATTTTCAGCTGTCAAATAGCTTAGAAGCAATTTAGTGATTTGTATACTTCACTTCGCACCCCTTAACTGATGGCAGGAGATGATATAAGCATATTGAGTCTTAATAATCTATTCATTCCCCTGATCAAACTGAGGGAATTAGAATCGCAAATCTCTTTTCAATGTTAATTACTTTTAAAACAAATGAAAACATCTATTTTTCTGTTGGGTCCCTTCAATTCTATTCTTGTATTGTATTCAAATAAGAAAAGCTAACAAACCAAGGTCCAATCCTGAGAAATACTGAGAGCCCTCTCTTACCACTCATTTCAACAAGAGAAGTTAAATGTACTAAATGGCTTTCATGGTTTGTCTAATCATTAATCCTTAATAACAATACCACCAAGCTCTTATCTAGTGCTTTCCATCAATAGATCTCAAAGTGCTTTAGAAAAGAAATCAGTATAATTACTCCCATTTTACAGCTGGGAAAAAAGTGGAATAGGGCATTGTGGCAGAGCCAGGAAGAGAATCCAGGTTTCCTATGACTCAGTCCAGTTCTATGCACCAGCCTTCAGTGTCTCTCATTGGCTGCAAAGAGATTATTCATGTGCATGAAGTTAAGCATGTGATTAAGTATTTGCAAGATCAGCACTTTATTTTGCAGACAACTGGCTTAAGGCCCTGTTGAGGAAGGTGCTGAACGGACATATAGTAAGTGACAATCCTTGCCTCAAAGAGCTCACAATGCAATGGTTTCTAAGCAGCAGCATGTATATTTAGTTTCCCAATGGTATTGTTGTCAGATCCTTGGCAGGTGGGGGTGGAGGGAGTTTTATGCAGAAAAATAGAAATATTTTCATGTAGAAAATAACATTTTAGAGAAAGGCCGAGAATGGGTGAATATGAAAATAATTTAAATACCAATGAAAGTGGGGCCAACCCACTTTATACTACAGTCAGCAGGTGCTGAATTATACCTGTTGCACAGTAACAGCCACCTCACAGAGTTGTGGGGATAATTAGATGGTGCTTGTACACCTGTTCTGAAAAGAGAGCGCTCCAAGGTGTTTTTGGTTTTAAAGATGCTTACTCAAAATCCTCATGCAATCAGTTTACACCTGGATGATGTAACTCCATCAGAGAGACAGACCGTACAGAAAGATCCTCGCACTTTGGGACCCTATTCCCTCACTCTAGCCTCCAAGCACTACAGCAAGAGACTATTGATACAGTGTGGGCTCTTTTTACTGTTCGTCCAAGAGACCACATCCATTTTTGAAACAGGAAGGAGTGAGCATGGAAGCCACATTTGAAACTAGTGATCCTTGCCTGGAATCATAAGTGGGTTAGTATTTATACCCAAGCATCTTCTGTGAAGCTTCCTTGACCAAAAAACCCCAAATGCTGGAATATCTACTCCTCCAATTATATTTTATTCATCTGCATTAAGTGGCTAACTTCTGGCATCATATCGTAGAAGTCTGCAATGGCAAATTCTTAACAGATCATCTAGTTCCATCCTTGTTAATAATTTAACGTCTCTTCTTAAAACAATTATTTGCTTGCAATGCATGCTGTGTGCTAGTTGCTTACTTGTGACTTTGTGCCATTTATTGTTTTCTTGCCGCACACTCCTGTTACTATAAAAATAAAATACACTGCAATCTCCTGCCAGTGGAGGATTGTTCCCTTTAGAACATTATACAGCACTCCTTCCAAACTAGTTTTAAACATTTCAAGCAATGGGGCTCCTGCTTTTTCCCGTAGGAGTCTGTCACACATCTTACATAGCTTTAAAGATAGTTTTATTTCTGATTTCAGCCAACAATGAGTTTTTATGGATAATTTATAGGCCCCAGAAAATCAGAATTTCTAAGGGAAGCATCGACAGGACATTAACTGCAGTGACACAAATGCATGTCTGTAATATTTTCAGACTAGGTAAAATCTGATATAATCTAGGATTTACTGAAGTATCCAGGTGCATTGTGCAAAATGGCCTGTCAAAGAGGTTCCAAGTAGATCTTTGTGGTCGTGAGTTATCTCTGTTTTAAAGGGAAACAGCAACTCAGTAAAGCATCATTACTACTTTAAAGCATAATGTGATTAATATCAATTCTTTCCTGAAAAAGAAAAAAACAGACACCCAGAAGCATCAGCTTTACTTAACTATATTTCTCAACAGGCAGTGCAGATAGTAATGTAACACTGTGGGGAGACTGAGGAATAAATCAGTGTGCCCTTCTGCTATTGTATTTGTTTATCAGGTTCTTGTTCCAAGAAGAGGAGCTTTGTTCTGGTCTTTTTTTAATTTTGTGTTATTAATGGCATTATGAAAGGAGCACTGTGAGGCTTTGGGTATTAGTAAATTAAACTCTTGGGCTTTCTTCGCACATAAACACTTATCTCTCAGGTTTCAGAGTAACAGCCGTGTTAGTCTGTATTCACAAAAAGAAAAGGAGTACTTGTGGCACCTTAGAGACTAACCAATTTATTTGACCATAAGCTTTCGTGAGCTATAAATTGGTTAGTCTCTAAGGTGCCACAAGTACTCCTTTTCTTTTTACTTATCTCTCAGGGCATGAAAACGTACCCAGAGATCACAGCACTTGTGCAGTAACCTTTGCTCAGTCATGAACGGCATTATTCCTCATATAGACTAAAGGGGGCTTGGAAGATTTGGACTGTGTGGGGCTTGGATCCAAAGGAGCTTTTAAAGAGATTCAGAATAAATGAAAAGCTTTCTGGTATTATTATTTGCCTATGTAAATATTAAACATAATAGAAAAGCAAATGATAACACACAAAGCAGAAGAATATGATTGATGGTACACTAAATAATTTTCAAATATCCAGGATTTTCAGGAAAGGGTAATATGTGGTAGATGTGCATTATTGGATATCCATACTACACATGGCCCCAATCCTACAACGAGCTCTAATTCTGAAGAGCCCTCCACCTGTATGGAACCTGACTGAAGTCAATGGGGCTCTGTGGAGGTATTTATTGCATGGCACTTCTTTCAGAATCAGGGACAGTATTCACTTGC
The DNA here is from genome assembly GCF_965152235.1 of Eretmochelys imbricata. Taxonomy (NCBI): domain Eukaryota; kingdom Metazoa; phylum Chordata; order Testudines; family Cheloniidae; genus Eretmochelys; species Eretmochelys imbricata. The sequence continues at coordinate 9,453,434 of NC_135597.1, forward strand.
GGTTACTGGGACCAAAGAATGCTGCTGAGAATGTAACTATTCCCATTGTGAAGAGCATCACAGTTCCACACAGCGCTACGTGAGAACAACGAAGGTGTTCAGACGCCCAGGCTATCAAAGCAAGTGCCTGTCACCTATGCTAAATTCATGGAAGATTCCACATTTATTAAAATAAATGTAGTCTTAGTGTGTGTCTTATTACAGGTCGGGTTGCCACAGTATCACAGAGAAGTGTCTGATTTGCATAGAGCACCTGCAGCTAATGGATCGGTAACTAATTAAAAGTGGTCTCTCTGAAATTAAACATGTCTATGGGGATAAATGGGAATTTTCATCTTCGTTACAGGCTTGTGCCTTTGTGACATGAAGAACCTCCACTGCCACTGAAGTCAAAGAGGAATAGGCCCAGGTACCCAACACTTGCCAAGAGCAGGCCTTATTTTGTATGCTTGATTGTTTAAGGAGACAGAAAGCACGATCTTGTGGTTAAAGCACTAAAATGGAAACCAGGAGATCTGGCTTCGATTTCCAGCTATGTAACAGACTTCTTGTATGATCTTAAGCAAGTCTGTTCCTCCGTGCCTCAGTTTCCCATCCATACAATGGGGATATTAATATTACAGTTGCCTCAGCCTTCATCTGTCTTGTTTATTTTGAAGTTTCTTACTATGTGCATGTACAGCACCTAGCACAATAAGGCCCTGACCTAGTTGTCATACACATAATAAAAGAAACCAAGACAGACCCCATTGCTGCAAAACACCAATCTCTTGCTCTGAGAAACTGGGCACTTGGCTCCATCTAAAAATCAGTGGGCTCTGAAAGCTATCCAGCATCTCCAAAGACTAACCTTTGGTGTTGCATGAGCGTTTGAAAAAAAAAAAAAAAAAATCACAGTGACCCATCTTCTATCAGCAGGGGGAATGGAAGTAAAAGGCCAGGTACTTAGAGGTCTTTTTCTGTTTATAATTTCTTTTGATTCTCAGTCGAAATGATTTTTAAAGCTCTGCAAACATCTGAGAAACAACATTTTTCAAGAAGATACATCTTGAAGATGGAAATGTCCCAATGAAACCTGTCATATTATGTTTCTTCTCAGAGCCTACGGGTTTTCTTAAAAACAGCAACCACCACCACCAACAAAAAAACAAAGAATGGTATTTGAGGGGGACAATATTCAATTTTGAAGGCTCAATGGGAGACAGAATAAATGTTTTTAAAGCTGTAGCTCAGATTTGTGTTTCCTTGACAAAAATAGCTTTATTTTATCTCGACTAAAATTTTATAGGCCATTTAGAACTTAATGTGGAATGTCAGCTTTGTTACTGTGGGGAAAAATAGGGAACCCAAGTTCTTTCTTTTAGGAATTTACTGTGCATCTACTCAGATTTTCCTTATTAAAAAAATTCACCAGAATTCTTAGACTACGGGACAAAAAAATGGCATAATATATCACTGAAGTCTGCTCAGGAAAGTCTGTTTTTTAAAATATCTAAAGAATGAGACAGATCTAGCTCTATATTTTATGAAAAAGCTTTCTGAATTCAGTGCAAGATCTGAACGTTGTGCAGTAAATAATACATACGCTGAAATACTAACTACATGATCTTATCATTTTTGCATAAGACCCCAGCATCATTAAGTACACAGGATGGGTAATACTCACTGAATGGATGTTTATTCAATATTTCTGGTTATCCTCATCATTAAGTGGGTTTTTCTACGGTGTTGTCATCATAGTATCCAGGTGCTTTTCAAGTATTTATGAATTTATCTATGCCACATCCCTGTGAGGTGAGGTGACATAATCCCCATTTTACACAGGGGGAACTGAAGCACAGAAAGATTAAGGCCCAAAAATGCCAATTAATTTTGGGTGTCCAATTCAAGAAGATTAGGGCCTGATTTTTCACAAGTATTTACTGCATTTTATTATACTTCATATGTTCAGAGCAGAGCTCCCAGTGAGTTCATTTGCAGTTGTGAGTGGTCAGAAAAATCAAACCCCAGGTATTTTTAAATCAAGACTGGACTTTTTCTAAAACATATACTCTAGTTCAAACAAGAATTATTTCAGGGAAGTTCTATGGCCTGCAACATAGACGAGGTTGCATCACAGTGGTCCTTTCTAGTCCTGGAACTGATGAATTTCTGGATCTCAAGTTGGATACCCTGAAAATGAGGAACATGTAGGGTCATCTGTGCAAGTTTTGGTTTCCTTAAATGGCCAACCATCATACATGAACTTTGTGGTGGTAGAAGGAACAGAATCCAGTTCTCCAGAGTGGCATTAATTGCCTTAACCATGAGACCGTCCGTTCTCTTCCTGCAGTTCCCTGTCAATATTATACACCTGCCAGACTTTTGCAATAAATGATGCAGGTGTTCTAGACATAATCACCTTCTTCACTACACACCTTGTTTTGTCCCCAGAGTAGGTCCACCTTGTGCACAGACTAAGGCAGGAGTCCTGGGGAATTAAAATTGCATGGATCATGTATTTAAAGACTGTATCATAACACCTACGCACAAGGGGGTCAGATTCAAGTTGTACATGCAGCCTTAATGCTGTCATTGCCTAACTTTTGAGTGCTTACAGTTGCAACCGTATGCTTCTTCGAATTAAGGTTTTCTTTTAACAAAATGATGACGCACATCGACAAATATGTGAAGGATGGATCAAGGTAGAAGTTCAATTATTTAGCATGGTACAAAGAGTTATAGCTATGCATCTATGTTTAAAGGAATACTGATATCTTTTTCATGATTAAATTCTCCCTTTCCCTTTTCTTTAAGCTTTGAGGGGATTATCCCTGTAAAGTGTAAATCAATTTTGTTATGAACGTTTCTTCTTCTCTTTTTGGTGCGAGCACTGCTTTACAGTTGTATAGTTGCCTGAGAGTGCTGTGAACAATGGCCCATTATAATATCGTGACTTTGAATGCAGGGCCAACGAGCAATGGTGTATAGTTAGAAGTAAAAAGATCATTGAAACTTTTTTAAAAAGAAAATAAGTGAAGCACATAACTCTCCAAGATGATACTCTTCCTCTCTGATACAAGAGCCTATGATTCTGTGACCGGGTACTCTGTTCACTACGAGCAAGGTTGTTGCCTGAAAAGAAGTTTTCTCTCCGGTTTTACAACCTGCTGACACCAGGCACAGTAGATGCACACGAGGACACCACTGACACTAAGCATCCTCTCACCTGCTTCCTCTTCAGCTTTCTAATGTCCTTTTGTTGTCAAAGGCCATCACAGAGGTGCAGTGTTGATGGAAGTAAAGCTGTCCAGGCAGATGGTGGAGAAAAGTTAATTGATCCACTGGGGCAGATAATGAGCTAGCCTCAGTGTGGGAAATACAAGGAAGTGCAGCTTGAGTTCTATGGTAAAATGGCATTCGCTGTGGAGGAGTTTTCCCGTTTGTATATTTCCTGCCATTTCGATGTATTTCACAATGTGTATCCAGATTGCAGTTTAAAGACTTCACATGTACTTAAGGTGCTTCAGTTCCTAGATTTGTCCTGGGAGAAGAATGGAGGGCATTTTAAGTGCGACTACCTTTTTTGGCACCAAAAACAGAGTCGTAAGAATGGCCATACCGGGTCAGACCAAAGGTCCATCTCGCCCAGTATCCTGTCTTCCAACAGTGGCCAATGCCAGGTGCTCCAGAGGGAATGAACAGAACAGGTCATCATCAAGTGATCCATCCCCTGTCACTCATTCCCGGCTTCTGCAAACAGAGGCTTTACGGTTGTATAAATGCCTGTGAGTGCTGGGAACAATGGCCCGTTACCGTATCGTGACTTTGAATGCAGGGGCAGCTAGCAATGGCGTATAGTTAGAATTAAAAAGATCATTGAAACTTTTTTTGAAAAGAAAGACTAAAAGTAAGTCTTTTTCTTAAGTAAAGCACATAGGGATGCCATCCCTGCCCATCCTGGCTAATAGCCATCGAGTCTTTGAATCCAAGAGCAAATGGTCTCTCCTCTTTCCCCAAAACAGCCTGTGTTAAGAGGAAAGGCTTTTCTGCATTTCTCTGCTGTTGGTTTCCGGCAGGAGATAGGGAAAACTTGGGCTCAGAAAAACGGCTGTATTTAGCACTGGGAAGAGAAGTGATCCAGCTGTGCAGCACGCAGGGAGTATTGGTTTGGTATTGGCAATTGGGCATTCGAGGGTTGAGATTCTCAGATAGTTTGGCCGGAACATGGTGAGACTTGTTAATGCACTATCCTTTTGGCCGCAGAATAAAACAGATCTCTTGCAAGCACCTTAAGCACAGCGTGCTCACTGTGCACCACAATCCGGATTAGTCTGAATACACATCAGATATGCAGCCCGTGAGTTCTCCTTTCAGTCCTCAGTGATCACCACTGCAAGTGTAACCACATAACAGAGGATGGCATTAAGTAGATGCAAGAGGAAATTCAGATCTCAGGGAATGTGAAGACAGAGGAAGGAAGGTTCTGGTATTTCACACATAAGAAACCATTCTGAATTTATAGTGGGGCTACACATTAAAATGCGCGTATTGCGGATGCCAAGAAAATACTGGAATCATGAAGAAGCACCAGAACCCCTTTCCCTTCCAAACTAATGTGGCCATTCTTTCAACCTGTGTAAACACAAACATTCATACAAAGGGTTCCTTCTCCTTCATAACCTATACTCTTAGGAAGCAGAGCTGTTGCAGACAGCTGCTGACAAGGCAGATATGACTCAGCTGGGGGCATTTGGAGGCAGCATGGTCAGCTGAATTCCTTCTTGTGGTTTACAAGAGAAGAAGAGGGTGCTATCTCCACTGTCTACCAGCAGATGCAGAAGTAGAGTAGGGGTCTAGCAAGACCTCATACTGCCAGGCTTGTAAAAAGCTGAGAAGTGCTGCCAGGATCCTTAAAAGCAAGTGCTTTGGTTAGGACCTCCTTTCATCTGCACTGAAATCAGTGGCAGTCTCTTGATTTAAGTGGGAGTTCAACTGAGCAAATAGGGTCTAATTCAGAGCCCACTGGAGTCAACAGGAAGACTCCCCTTGACTACACTGACCTTCGGATCAGCCCCCTTAATACTCTCCATGGTGCTGTCACTATCTAGCTCCCCGATTTCCCCCACAACAAGCCAAAACGAAAACAAACTCCCCAAGAGAACTCCTTACAAATAAGGAAAGTTAACTTGGTTATTTCACTTCTCTGGGAACCAAGATGCTGATTGCTGTAATTATACTGGAAGGCAGTAGAGTCGATGTATTATCAGAGCTGCTAAAAATATGGGAAGGAGGATATACTCATGGCAAGAGAATTGTGCAATGCAGTACACTGCTGCAGGTGTTGCTGAGCAGCTTAGGTTTTTTTAAAAGTATTAATTCTGGTACATTTTGTTTCATGAAGTGGGATTTTTCACGGTTTGCCTCTGACAATTGGCACTAACTTTCATTTAGAGCAAAAGCCACACAGGAAAAAAATATATTTAAATCCACTCGAATTAGTCCTCTCAGAAAATTCCTATAGAATTTCATGGAGATGAAGCCTTTAAGGATTCTGGAGAAGATTAATAGCAGTCTATACCGTAAATCTTCTGGATTTTATTATTAAAAACATAAAAAGCCTTTCCTACAGAATTTCATAGCTAATGAAATCCTTGCTACAGAATTCTATTGGCTTAGCATTGTATAGTCGACTATATCGAATACTCTATCGGGGATTTTGGCTAGGATTTACAAGGGAACCTAACTCAATTAGATGTCTAAATCTCTTAGGCGCCCTTAGAGAGAGAATTTCAGCTGGAATTCTCTGTGTTGGTTTAAAAATCCTATAACAAGGGTCCCATTGGCTGGAGAAACTTGTAAAAGCCTCTAATGCTCATCACCCACCCTCTGCACTAATACCTGAACTGTGAAGTGAATGGTTTCAGAGTAACAGCCGTGTTAGTCTGTATTCGCAAAAAGAAAAGGAGTACTTGTGGCACCTTAGAGACTAACCAATTTATTTGAGCATGAGCTTTCGTGAGCTACAGCTGTAGCTCACGAAAGCTCATGCTCAAATAAATTGGTTAGTCTCTAAGGTGCCACAAGTACTCCTTTTCTTTTTGTGAAGTGAATGGTGCCCATAGAGAACTGAGCAGCCCCATATTCCATGCTATAAATCGCAGTTTCTGGAGGTGCTGCTTCAGACAGTGGAATTAGAGACAGGCCAAGTGCACAGATGATTTCATAGGTGATATTCGCTCATATAGTGGTGTGAACATAATATCCAAATTTTCCCCTCAGCTCTGAATTTCTGTCCAGTGAAAAATATATGAGGGACCCCGCAGAGTTCACGCACAAGAGGTGCACCATGCTAGTTTTCCCAGAGCACAGAGCCAACACACAGTCCAAGCTTCAGGCTTGGCTTCCCTTGGAGAAGATTCTTAGTGCCTGTTCTTACAAGCTGCTTACCACCCGCAACTCCCAGTGGGTTCAATGTGTGACGAGAGCACTTAGCAACTCACGGGAACAGGGCGTTATCGAGCATATCCATAGATGCCCGCAATGCATGATGCAGACGACACTCTACATATAGACAAACTGGCCTAGTGGATGGAGTCGCCGTGCGGCGTTCACGAAACCTCTGTTCTATTCCTGGTTATCAGGAGCAAGCTCCTTCAGCTGAGCCTGAAGATTAGCCAGTCCATCCTCCAGACAAATTAATGGGCTCAGATGGGTTGTGGTAGGGCCTTCTATTTGACTGAAGGGAGGAGCAGGACCACTTTTTAAGCTCAGCAGTAGCAACAGGTAACTGGCTACTCAACGATTGTACCTGGAGCTGTAAATCACTCCTGTGTCTGCCTTGTTTCAGCCCTATTCCTGTGTGCTCCAGCCCTGCTTTGCTGCTTGTTCCTGACTCTGGCTCTGACCCTTGACTTTGGTTCCTGGTTCCAGCCATAGGCATGACCGCCCATGCCCCTGTCCCGACACCAGTTTTGCCACGGGTCTGCTGGACAACCTTGGGCAAGCCACTTCATCTCTCTGTGCCAGTTTACCCATCTGCAAAATGGAGATCACGACACTGACCTCCTTTGTAATGTGCTTTGAGATCTGCTGATGAAAGCAAGGTGTTGTTATACTTTGGGTTACTAAGCCTGCTGGCAAGTTACTTTAAAGCAAGAAACCCCAACAACGAGACAGAGATTTTGAGTCAGATCTTCAAGTGGAGTCAATTGCCACAGTTGCACTGAATGGATTTACACTAGATACGGAACGTAGATTTTTAAGGCCAGAAAAGACCTTTATGATCATCGAGTCTGACCTCCTGCATAACAGCCATAGAATCTCATCTAGTAATTCCTGCATTCAACCCAACAACCTGTGGTTCAGCTGCAGCAAACATATTTACCAAGACAGCCATTCAGGGCCTTTGAGTTTGGAGGAAGCAGATGAGCATTAAGTACAAGTTTTTGATTCACTTTGAGGACTTCAACGTTGTGCTCATTGTCTTTGGCAGGCATGCTGTTGGGAAAACGGTTCTCCTCCTCTGCTATAAATCTTCCATGTAGACTTTTAATTAGAGTAGCATGTTTGTTGCCTGAGATAAAGGCAATTGGATGTCCCTTAAAGTCTGGGTTATAATCGTTTGGATGCACTTACAATAAACATGGTATTTGTATACGAGCCCTCTGCATAAATACAGGGGAAAATATTTTATTGCAATAAAAGTTTACTCATGTTATTGAACATGATGCAAGTATTGTGTTCAGGAAATATTGACAAGTTGGGTATTTGGTCTGTTGCTTCCTCCACGTAGCAATGGATGAAGAAGGCATTATTTAAGCAGAAACATGTTGGTTTTCAACTTGCCATTTGCTGGATATAAAGTGACCAGGTAAAATGCTTTTTGTATTACACAGAGACAGGAGGAAATTAACTGAAGATAGGCATTTGCAATGGCTTAACCCTTAACCTTACCACACTGCAGCTGATCAGAAGGAAAGAATGGTCCATTTAAAATACAAGAGTAGAAGCCACGAGCTATCCCTCCTGTCCAGATGAAATCTACATGACTTGCCTTTTTGCTGTTAATATGCCTCAGTTTCCCCATTGGTAGAAAGGGGATAATTATCTGCCTCACAGAACTACTGTAAGGCTTACTTCATTGCTGTTTGCAGAGCATTTTGAGATTTCCTGATAGAAATGCAATGCATTGCTACAAATCTGTGGCCAGCTAGGATGTCCTGGCTGTCACTATGCGGCAAGCCCAGAACGTCACAATAACAGTGGAAAGCGTCCACTCGCTGTTTGTGGGATAAGATCTATGCCATACTCTTTAGCAGCTTCAGTTCCATCCAGTAAAGGGCAGCGACGCCCACATGCACTAGCCCGTTCATTGCTGTAGGTCATTAACTAGAGCTGCCTGAACTTCTCGCAACCAAAACTATAACCACACGAGCCTGACAGTTTGGGGGCTGGACACATAACCTAAATCAGCTTTGTTAAAAATCAAGGCTGTATTTCCCTTGAACGAAATGAAATCCCTGTGATAACAGAGGTAAGAGGACAACAAGTAATAACAAAAGAAATCAAACATAGTCACTCCCTTCCTGCAGTACAAAGGGAATTCTAAGACTTCTAATTTTTTGTTTTAAATCTCTAGTCTACATACACTGCACAGCATAACCACGCACGTTTGAAAGTTGCCATTAAAGTGCCTCAAAACTGTGCAAGTTATTTTTGGATCCTGCTATTTACCATTTCATACAAGAAAATTAAAACAAAAAAAGATAATACAAACAATCAATACCATCAACAGTGATGCTAACATTACAGAGGCAAAAATTTTAGTATGTTTATTTTTAACAGCATCTGCCAGATTAATTTAAATGGATGTACCACCTTCATGTTCTGACAGAGCAGCCTGCATGGGTACAGGAGTTAGCTGACATACTGTAGACTGAAAGATCCAGGCTTGCAAGATGGTTTATCCTAGAATGAAAATTCTCACTGGGACATTTCTTTTTAAGATCACTCCTTTTGCTAAACTCAGTTTGATCATCATGCAATATAAATTCTTCTAATTCAGGAACACTTTCCAAAGAGATCAGGGCCAGATTTTCCAAAGCCCTCAGTACCCAGCAGTTCCCACTGTCACCCTTATGGTCAGATTTTCAAGAGCATTCAGCACTCAAAGTGCACCCAATATGCTGAGCAATTGGAAAAATCTGACCCCGTTTGTTCAAAAAGTACCCAATGCACAGTGTTTATGCTAAACTTCACTTTCAGGTATTTCCCTGCAGTCCTTACTCAGCTGAAACATCTCAGGATTTTCCTCCCAGTTCATGAGGATTAGCAAAATGAGACTCTGTCTTGCTGCTGATTCAGCAAAAGCTTTTTTTTAAAAAAAAAAAAATCCTTTGATTCAGTTACATTAACAATCAAAACAATGTATTGATTATATCAAGTTAAATTTAACACCCCAACCCACTCAAAGCCATTGGGTATTTGGATCGGATCCAGTGAGAACAGTCATAACCATGAGATGGTCTCAGTTGTACCATCTAAAATACACAGAGATGTGCTACTGGATTCCTAAAAAAATATATTCTCCTATGGGCCTCTATTTTTAAAAGCACCACAAATTGTGTATGTGGAAGTTGGGAGTCCTACGACTGAAATATCAAAAGATGGATGCACAGTCAAGTTGAGGGATGGTTGATACAGTTCTGGTTCAGTCCCTCCCAAATCTAGGCAGCAAGATGTGAATTTCAGGTCTGGATCTCAACTTCAGAGTTGAGGCTCACCTCTACCACTTATAGATATGCAAGAAAAAGGAAGTTGATATGTTGTACTCCATGAGAAATCTTGCAATTGTTCATGCTCTCTCTGACACACAATCAGGTATGTGTGCGCGTGTGTCAGTGTGAAAGAGCCTTCTCTTTCACTGCTCCTGCCATCTTTGTGTGCATCTGCCTCATTTACTTAAAATAAATAAATAAAAATATCGGTTTATGAGCCTCTCTTCTTTCTCTTGTCTGGTGTTCATTAAATGATCTCCCCCTGCCCACTGTAACTGTTTTGTACAGCATGTGCTTGCTATGCATAGCTCTTATTTACAGCCTGGATCCTGCAAGGGGTTAAGCATGTATTTAGCTTTAGGTACTGCAAATAGTCCCATTGACTACTCTCATTTTATAAAACTAAGCACATGCTTCAATCGTGGCAGGACTGGGACTTATTTTAATTATATATTCAGTCTGGGTCTCCTATGAAATTCTGTGAGCTACTTCATACTTTAATGGGAAGACTGCTATGCAGAAAGATTCAATTATTTTTCCTTTTTCCCCTCATCAAAGATCTGCGTTCACAGATTCCAAGGCCAGAAGGGACCATTGTGATCATCTTGTCCGACCTTCTATATAACACAGACCATAAAGCTATCCCAAAATAATTCCGAGAGCAGATTTTTTAAAAAAACAACAACATCCATTTCCGATTTGAGAAGTGTCAGTGATAGAGAATCCACTCCCAAAGAAACTGCAGCATGAAGGATTTGGAGAAGGCAAATTCTGAAGACACACTTCCATAATACAATCCGGAAATTCCAATATACCAATAGATTGCTTTACTCTCTTTATTCTAAAAAATTACTCCAATTCACAAACCTCTCAGTTTAAAGCATGAGAAACTTGCTGATGTTTAGATCCAAACCCTTTCCGTTAGCAAAGGAAAGCACTTACAAAAAATGCCAGTGATGCTCTGTGGATAGTTCCGAAGGGCAAGATGTGCCGGCTGCTTAAAATCAAACTAGGTCTGAATAAAAGAAGCTATTTTCATAGGCCACCACCTGCACCACATTTAAATAAGTTATATTGCCCAGATAGATCTAAAAACACTGCTTGGCATTTCATTATTCTCCTGTGTCTTGGTCGAGGATGAACAAATGTGTTTTGGAGTTGGTGTTTCATATGTAAATGTATGGTGACTTTCTTCATTACTGGCAGAGTGAGGGAAAGAAAAGCAGCTGTTGAGGAGATGGTAGATGTTGTATAACTTATTCATGTGCAGCTGGATGGAAAAAATAGAGAGATAGACCTTCCACAGCAAGGAATCAAGTGGATAAAAAGATAAAGGCATAATATGCAGTGTATGCCAAAGTCAGAGTTTAGCGTTACTTAATTGTGTCATCTAGCCTCTAGGTGCATCTTTTGAGAGTTAGACATGGGTGGGAGGCACAAAGGTGGGATTAGAGCCGGGTCAAACATTTTCCTGTCAAAACTATTTTACAACAGACAATTGGGTTTGACAAAGCTAATTTTATTTGTGGGGGAGAGGGCGGATTCTCTGCTTTCCCTGGAAAACTCTGGGTATTTTTCATTTTAAAAAAATAAAAAAAAAAATCAAGCACGCAAATCTCAAAATTTTTCAGCTGAAAACTAAATTTTTTTGATATCCAGATTTTTTATTGAAACTCGGTTTTCCATAGATAATATAGATTTAAATGAATTTTTCAGCAGAAACTACCCACCAGCAACGTTTTGAATGTATTTATTTATTTATTTATTTACCAATTCTAGATTGGCTTCTAACACTGAGAATGCTTAGAATTAGGATTTTGATTTGGTCCAGATACAGACTGTGAGTAAAATCTTTTCCCTATAGAAATCAATGAATATGCATTAACTTCAGTAGACTCTGGATTTCACCATACATGTGAATTCCTAACAGCAGGGGTCTGATTGCCATTGGATATTAGGAAAAACTTTTTCACTAGGAGGATGGTGAAACACTGGAATGCGTTACTAGCGAGGTGGTGGAATCTCCTTCCTTAGAAGTTTTTAAGATCAAGCTTGACAAAGCCCTGGCTGGGATGATTTCAATGGGGATTGGTCCTGCTTTGAGCAGGGGGTTGGACTAGATGACCTCCTGAGGTCCCTTCCTTCTATGATTTACTCTATACCCTTTTAAACAGCCCTACTAGCGCAGGGGAGCCTTCGAACGGACGGAAAGATAGAGACGGTCAACAACCCAAATCCCCTTTTTATTAAAAAAAAATTCTTCTCATTTCAAAAGATTTGTAATGACTCATTTTACTTGTTTAAATAAGATTGAATTTCCCCAATTTTTCTTTAAAAAGAAAATATTATCCAACACATTAACATTCATTTGTAACTGAAAAGTATAGTATATACCAAACAAATCTATATAGTAAATACAAATATAGTATATACAAATCTTCCTAAAACTTTATTAACACACAGTTAGAAGGATTCTAATTGTGCTAAATTTTTAAGGTAACACATGGGAAGGGAGACCTGACAACACTGTGATTATTTCTTGAGCGATCTTCAGCAATGACAAATACTTGAGGGCATGTATTGTAAAGATGGCTTATTTTGTAGACATTTGGCAACCTTTTGTCAAGATGGCTTATTTGTTTCCATAGCTTTATTGTACAATTATACATGTGCAGAGGCAAATCTGCAGCAACTTGTGATGTCAAACTTTCTTAACCCATTTCCTGAGGTTTGAAGATGTTTTGCCTGGAGCAGGTCAACTCTACTAATTAAGGACAAAAAAGCAAACCCAAAGTTTATAACTAGTTTCAAAGTGAGTCATCTAGATGGGCATTTGATATTCCAGAATTACTTGATCTGGTCAGACAAATTTATACAAGTTAGAAAACACTTTTTTAAAAAAGATAAATGGGCCAGATTCTCATTAACACTGAGGTCCATTACATCACTCTGGAAGTGAAAAGAACACTTAAAGCGAGCATGAATTTAGACCCATTTTAAAATTCTTTTACAATTCCTTTAAGATCCCTTTGGAAAAGAAGAACGGGCCCAACTATGTTTTATAAAGGCATATTACCATAAATATACATCAGACTGGATTTCCAAAGGCGTTGAGCATCCCAGTCCATGACTTTAATAGGCTCTGCTCAGCTCCTAATGTTAGTTCAGCATTCGTGAAAGGTACAGAACTGACAAACCTGAAGTCCCACCCTGCTCCCAGTTGCATTAGGAGGAGAGGAGTAGGCCCCTTGAGATTGAGATCCAGTGTTTATCCACAGGACACGACTAGGAACTGGTCTAAATCCAATCCATTCATTTCACATAGGCAAAAAGGAGCAATTAACCGGTAACAACTTTTGATCACTACCAATATGGGATCGATTTGACCTGGTGACTGAAAGTCATGGATACCTCAATGCCAACTGGCAGGGGGCCCAGGAGGTGTATGGAGTTTTACAGGGATGCCCCACCCTGGGTCATATGTATGCACAATTGTTCACCAAAGGTTGCATGCAAGGTCTCACAAAAACTTCAGTACCAGGCAAATTGCTTGAAACTATAGTAAGGAACAGAATTAACAGACACATTGATGAACATGATATGTTGGAGCAAAGGCTTTTGTACAGGGAAATCATGCCCCAACAATCTACTGGAATGCTTTGAAGGTGTCAACAAACAGGTGGAAAAGGGTGATCAAGTTGATATAATGGACTTGGAATTTCAGAAAGCCCCTGACAAGGTCCCTCATAAGAGCATTAGAAAGGCGATACTGGGTCAGACCAAAGGCGCATGTAGTCCAGTATCCTGTCTTCCGACAGTGGCCAATGGCAGGTGCTCCAGAGGAAATGAACAGAACAGGTGATCATCAAGTGATCCATCCCCTGTTGCCTATTCCCAGCTTCTGGCAAATAGTAATAATACTTCACCAAAGTAAGTAGTCATGGGATAAGAAGGAAGATCCTTTGATGGATCAGAAACTGGTTTAAAAAAGATATAAAGCAAAGGGTAGGAATAAACTGTGAGTTTTCACAGTGGAGAGAGGTGAATAGCGGGGTCCCCAAGGGTTTGTACTGGGACCAGTGCTGTTCAACACATTAATAAATAATCTGGGGGAAAGGGGTGAACAGTGAGGTGGAAAAGTTTGCAGATGATACAAAATTACTCAAGATAATTAAGTCCAAAGCAGACTGCAAAAGGTTACAAAGGGATCTCACAAAACTGGGGAACTGGGTAACAAAATGGCAAATATAATTCAATGTTGATAAGTGCAAAGCAATCCACATTGGAAAACATTCTCCCAACTAAACAAAAAATGATGGGAGTCTATATTAGCTGTTACCACTCAAGAGAGAGATCTTGGAGTCGTTGTGGAGAGTTCTCTGAAAACATCCACTCAATATGCCGTGGCAGTCATAAAAAAGCTAATAGTGTTAATAACCATTAGAAAAGACAGATAACAGGACAGAAAAAGATCGTAATGCCTCTATGTGAATCCACTTTGAGTACTGTGTGCAGTTCTTGTTTCCCCATCACAAAAAAGATTTTAGAATTGCAAAAAGTAAAGAGTAGGATAACAACAATGACGAGGGGTATGGAACAACTTCCCTACGAGGAGAGATTAAAAAAAGAGAGAGTGGGACTATTCAGATTGAAAAAGAGACGACTAAAGAAGGGATCTGGCAGAGGTCTACGAAATGCGAGGAGCAAGTGACTAGCGATGTGTTATTTACCCCTTCACATAACACAAGAACTAGGGGTCACCCCATGACATTAATAGGCAGCAGGTTTAAAACTAACATAAAGAAGTACTTCTTCACACAACACACGGTGAACCTGTGGAACTCGTTGCCAGGGTATGTCGCAAAGGCCAAAAGTATAACTGGGTTCAAAAAAGGAATTTGGTAAATTCAGAGGGGATAGGTCCATGAATGACTACTAGCCAATATTGTCAGGGACTCAACCTCATGCTCTTGTTGTCCCTAAATCTCTCATTGAAAGAAACTCGGACTGGAGGACAGGGGATGGATCACTCGATAATTGCAGTGTTCTGTTAATTCCTTTTGAAGCATCGCGCACTGGCCACTGTTGAAAGACAGAATACTGGGCTAGATGGACCAGTATGGCCATTCTGATGTTCTTATATCTCTATTGAGAGTCAGTGGGCATCATTCATTGTGAAATGTATGTACAGATAATAATTTTAAAATATCTATACTAAAAATTATGTTCTTAAGGTCTTGGAGTTAAGGCAGGTCACCAGATGACACCACATCTCAAATGTTTCTTTCAGGCAGGAGGTAACAGATACCTATCTATCTGGCCATGTGCATATGGTATACTGTATGCTTCACAATGTATGGCTATTTGTATTCCAAAGCAGGGGCTAAATAAGAGATTTTGAGATCTACAAGAAAGGAAAACTACATGATGAAACACACAACATGGGGGTGTCCTGTTTATGAACAAAGGAACTGTTGTTATGGTATACCTTGGGGTGAAAGGAAACACATGGAATCCTTCACTTAGTTGGCAACTGACAGTGCGCTAGTCTCATGTCTGTTAAACACTAAAAGGATTTTGGGTGAGCAATACTCTGCAAGACATGAGAGTATCTTGTTCATGAAGTCTACATTCTAGAACGGTGGTACAATTTTATTTTCTAGGTAACTGTTCCCCATGCTTCTACTTGATATTTCTTGAAGCTCTACGCTTTGTTAAATAAACTTATACTTGATTTCACTAATAGACATATCTAAACCGTTGTGGGTCAATTGAAGCAGCGATGTGAGATGGACTTGGTAAACTGGGCTGTACTGTTTCTTTGGAAGCAGCGAATCTATGAATCCTAAGTGTCCACTGGACCGGGGACTGGACACTCCAGGGAGATGCTTGGAGGCCTCAGATGTATAGATAACTTGTAGAGTAAAAGTGAGGCCTAGAGAGGAGAACTTGCATTGCCCATGGCCAGTGGAGCTTGGCCTACAGCATGCACAGACAAGATTTCCTCACCTTGAGGGCAGGTGTTTGTGAGGTCTCTCATATCCCTGGGTACCCCGGGAAGCAACACAGCGACCTACAGGTGAAAAGCTCCAGATCACATTAAGAGCCTTCTGCGTTGAATATTACATTGGATTTTGGTACTATAGAAGATTATACCCACTCATTCGCGTAAAAGGGAGAGATGGCTGAACAGCAGCAGCCCATCCCATCATACTTGTTCTGGTGTGTAGTCCTTGTTTCCTTGAGCCATGCTGAACTTGTTCTATTCCAGAAGGGGTTTGGCGATGAGAGAATGACTACCGCTTATGTGACCCGGGACAGACAACACAACAGATATGGGAAGGACTGCTTGAAGGCACTGTCACCTGCCGACAGAAAGTAGAGCCAGAGGATGATTAGCCGAGGCAACATTCTGGCAGGAGCTGATTTTCCACCATTCAGCCCAAACAATTCTTCACAGAAATAGAGAGATTTTAGTTTTTGTTAGAGATGAGATGCAAGGTCTGGGTCTAGGTTTATATCCACATCTAATTTCCCACCACACCTGGCAGGGTTGGCTTGGGTCTAGTAGTGGTAATAATTATTATTTGCATTATGCTAATCTGAGATTATCAGGACCTGATTGTTTTAGGCACTGTGCAGACCACAGCCACAGTCCCTCACCAATATTACCTAGCTCTTTTTCTCAGTAGATTTCAAAGTACTTTACAAAGCCGGTCAGTGTCTTTATCCCCATTTGACAGCTGGGGAAACTGAGGCACTGAGAGACGTGATTTGCCCAAGACGACCTAGCAGACCAGTGGCAGGGCCAGGTCTCCTGAGCTAGCACTCTTTCCATTAGGCTCCAATGAATTTCCAGGATAAATAGACAAGGTAAATAAAAAAAGATATGAGGAGAAACACAAGCAGAGAGAGGTGAGGCAATACGTCCAAAGTTACACAGCTGTTCAGTGGCAGAACCAGGAATAGAACTCAGGTCTCCTGAGTCCCAATCCAGCAGATGCAGCTTTGGATCACTTCAGCACAGATTCGGACTCCAAAACATTCCCTTCCAAACCCAGGCATATTCAGCTGATCTGAGGTTCTATGCTGGACTTGCATTTGATTTCAGTCTTTCTAAAAGATCTAATTCTACTACAAAACATTGCACAGCACGACACTCAACGGAAGCCCATGAATATTCCTATCCTTGTTTCCATAATTTTCTCTCTCTGTTTCACCTCAGGCAAGGTAAATCACTTGGCTTTACAACCAACTCTGTTGAAGGCAAGCATTATGAAGAGCTGCTCAGTACTGTTTATCATTGGAATCTAACTCAATGTTTTTTGAACACACACATGAACGTTTATTAAAAGATACAAGTGTTACCGGTGTCCTACAAGCATCATAGTGACAAGCTCCCTCTATGTACTTAAGGAACAAATACTTGGGAGGCTTACCTTTGTTGATAGGACGCCAAGGTGTACATGGTTTGAAATTAATTATGCAGTTTTAACGTCACAGAGAAAGGAGGACTTAAAAAAACCCAATATTTTAAAGGCTTGAGAGTGGGATGTCTACTTTGATGCTGCTGATGGGCATCATACCTAGACTGGAAGCTCTTTGAGGCAGGGACTCTCTTTTGGTTCTGTGTTTGTACAGCACCTAGCACCACTTGAAGTCCTAGGTGCTAGGACAATACAAATAAAAAAAATAATCGTCCTGCGCTTCATTCAATCGTCCTGCCCTGCAGTCATTTCAAGCATGCCAAATAAGCATGCAGTCCTGCTGATCTGGAATGGCAGCATTTTGCATTTGACTTGCAGTGGGATTTAGGATCCTTGAAGGCGGGGGAGGGGGGTAAATCTACAATACAAACACACGCCAAAAAAAAAAAAAAAAAAAAACCCACAACAGCGGGCCTCAGAGCCTGAGTGGACTCATGCTACAGCGCTACAAATAGCAATGTAGATGTCCAAGCTCAGGCTCTGAGACCCACCCCACTGGCTGGGTTTCAGAGCCCGAGAGGGAATGTCTACACTGCTATTTTTAGTGCCATAGTGCAAGCCCCGTGAGCCCCAGTTCATAGTCCCAGGCTCTGAGACTCCAGACTGTTTGGTTTGTTTTATTTTTTAATATATATTTTTACATTGTAAACATACAAGAAGTCTCTTAGGTACTTTTGAAAATTTTACCCTGAGCCGTCCGCTACTGCAGCCAGGTAAAGATGACCTTCTATAGCTCAGCAACAAAGAATGGACGTGTAACATGTAATTTACAGCAGTTTTTGCAAATAAAAAAGAAAATACTGCAACGCGTTAGGGCAGATTTGCAATGGCTCAGAGGCCTAATGCAGGAATAAGGGCACATGCCTGTGAACCATATAAGGGCGAGCCCCTGTACAAATCTGTGGACTCAGCAAACAAGAGTCAACCTCAGCAGCAACAATGAACATAGAAGATTATCATATTGTACACTTCTTTGAAGCAGCCTCAGTAATGTTTCCTTCTGTTCCCTGCCGAGTTGCCCTGACCCCTCCATGGAAATAGGTTCTCATACATGGCTTTTCCTGAAATGCATGAAAGTTGGCTGCAATGGTGTCAATTACCTTTGCTCACAGATTGATTCTATCTGATCCTTTTTTGACGAGCTTGTAATCTATTAATGAAACCATTTCAGCTCCATTAAAAAGAGCAAGTTACTCATAAAATAAAAGCACTCTTATTCACCAGCAAAAAAAACCAAACAAAAACAAACCCCACACCACTCAGATACACTGTAATATCTAAAAATTAGCCTAACTCTCCTATTATTCCAGAGACTACCTGATTAAATTAGCCTCTGTAGTTTTAAACAGCATGTGATATGAATCCTAAAGGAAAAAAAGAGAGCTGAAAATTCCAATGGAAAGAATAAAATGTTAGAGGGGGTGAGGGTGGGGAAATGTAACGTTGACCTTAACAACAAAATACCCTGTAATCTCATAATGCAAGAACACCTGTCAATCCACACAGCAGGAGGGGCCAAGTTATCAATCTGCGCTCTGACCCTTTGAGACTGCATTACAAGGAAGTCTGTTTTCTTCACTAAACACCCCAGCATCCCGACAATTTGTAGGTTGGCTAAAATATTCCAGTTTGTTTTCTCCCAATGTGTTGCCTTGTTATTTGTATCAGCTGATTTAGAAGGTCAGCCACTCTAGTCCAGCATCTAATGGGCAGATGAAACACAGGGGAGGCGTAATTGACTTTTTAAATTGCAATACTTGTGAGGAAGTTAAGGCAACATAGTGGGGAATAAATCATTTTTTTTTAGGGTGGGTAGAACTATTCATTTCAATAGGACCTTTCCCCAGCTAATGTTAAAAAAATGGAGAGGACAAAACAATAAAGATATACAGGGACCCCAGGAATGATGCATTAAGGATTTATATGAATGTTTTTCAACCTTTTCAGATTGGTGACCCCTTATCGAAAAGAAAATATGTTCACGGCCTCCTTGATTATAAAAGGAAATAATATAACGTAACCATGATACACCTACAAAGCATGTGTGTATGCGCAGGTGTGTGTTTCAATGGGCTGACAGAGAATACTTGACCACAAAGGGTAAAGCTGCACACGGAATGGAGGGAACGAGATTTTTCTTTGCTTTAGAGTGTAATAACATTTTCACAACCCCTTTTGTTGCCTTTCATGACCTCTGGCAGGCATCATGACCCAGCCACTGAGAGGCACTGATTTCTATGTTTCATTGGCCCAATACTGCAATTTGGAATTTTGGTTCACTGAACATAAAAGAGCCAACGTTTTGTTGATGTAATCATCGCAGACACTTCATTGGCCCGATCTGTCAATGGCAAACGAACACTTGTGGTTGTCTCTCTTTTGGAGTTGCGGTGACTCAGTGATTTTTTTAAAAAAAACTTTCCATTTGTTCAGCCACACGAAGTCTGTGATGGTGCCTGGTCACCTGAATTGTATTTTGTGGTATATTCAAAGGAATTAAAAAAACAAAAACAAAAACCCAGCAGCAAATCATCTATAATTGGTGGCTTTATAGACCACAATCAATTTTCTTATCTGTGTACAGTGAAATCATGCCCCTCCCGCCCCCCCAGTTCAACATGTTCTCTATGGATGGGAGGTTATTTTGACGGAAGACTGTAATTAAAACTGCAGCGGACCCTTTCGGATGTGAAAGGTTGAAAACATCCTCCTCCTAGCCTGATGGATAGTGCACTGAACTGAAACTTTGAAGACCTTAGTTCTATTCCTGGGATTCTTCACTTTGAAGCTTTTTGGCTCTAAACCAGGTCTAAGCTCACTTCCTTGGACGTTTTAACTTCAAAAACTTTAAAGTGAGGACTGCTAACCTCGGCTCCAGCTCTGACCTCTAACGCACAGATTGCGTCCCCCCACTGGCTACAATGGGAAGTGCAGGAGTTGATTCAAGGGGGTGTGCGCCTCTGACATTTACCAAAATAACACTACAAAGAGATTCTCTAGGGGAGGTCTAAGAAGGCTCAAGAAGAGTCAAAGGGATATGACAGAACAGCATAAGACTCGCTAAGTGGGTAGAAGGGACTATTTCATTACCTCAGGAACCTTGAAAAAACTCTTAGAACCATCACCACTTAGGTGAAGGAGAGTACATGTGTGGTTAGTATGTTATTCAAGAGCTATAATGTGGAGGCACCTGGAGACATGAATCAGGGTCATTGTACAAACACAGAGATCGACACGGCCTCTTGCCCCAAAAACGTAAGTTAGGGGATTCGAATGGAAGAGTAGATCTTTGGACATGACTAATAACGCTTAGTTACAAATGTAAGGCCCAAGTCTCATTCTCATGTGCCAGGAGACGGCATGACCCCGGAGACCTGGATTCTATTTCCAACTCCACCACGGACCTGCTGTGTGACCTTCAGCATTCTCACTTCAACTCCCGGAGTCTCTCCTTCCCCTCTTCCGCTTTGTCTGTCTTGTCAATTTAAACTAAAAGCCCCTCAAGGCAGGAACTGGTTCATTTTGTGCTGGCATCCATCCACATGCAGAATAGTTTCAGTGGAGATAGCATCCTGTGGATTTACTCTTTTGTAGCTCAGAGCAAAATCGGAGCCTCCCTATCTAACAGCAATACATCACTTGATTGCTGAAGTGGCTGTGGGGGTTCTCACAATAGAGGCTGCATGACTAGTAAGTAAATGTTGTTTCTTTGGGCTAGTGAAATATGAATACTGTTGCTGGACTGACTACTTCATTGATTTAGCCTTCCCCTTGCTGTCAAACAGGCAACAGAACATTAAACTATAATTCAGCCATTTGAGCCTATTTTCTGTGCGGCATTATTGATTGCATATGTAATTGGGTAGATTTAAGGTGGATGAGGAGTGAATTCGGAAAGATTATTTTCCTCCTGCACTAGCGTGCACTAGTCTTTTAGACCTCTGTAGATAGACAGACAGACACAAACCACTTTTCTGCAGCAATCACGTAAGGGAGCTATAAAATTAATTTGCATGAGGGAGATTGTATTCTACCAGAGGTGAAAGAACACTGCTCCATACATTTGGGGATGTTTCACAGTAATGTGTTAAACCAGGAGGTGGGCTAAAATGGAGCAGCAGCATAGCCTGATGGATAGTGCACTGAACTGAGATTTTGAAGACCTTAGTTCTATTCCCAGCTCTGCCACAGGCCTGCTGGAAGACCTTGAAAGTGTCTTTCTGTGCCTCAGTTTCCCCACCTGTAAAATGTTGAAAAGATACTAACCTTTTTTGTAAAGCACTTGGGAATCCATTGATAAAAAGTTCAATACAAGAGTTAGGTATTATCACCATCCAGGACCGGTATTGCACTATATAGCGTTCTTCCTCAGGATAAGGAATACACAGTACAAATACTCCTAGGCATATCATACCTGTTTCCGGGAGCTCTCTGAGGGACCAGTCTCTTTCTTATACTTTGGCAATGCATGTATAGCTTGTCTTGCCAATAATTCTTATTAAGATTTGTGTGCACGAGAGAAAGAGGAATTGAATCTTATAGCAGAAAGCAATTGTCAACCAGAAGGCTAAAGTAGCCCAATCCAAGCACCATAGAGGAAGGGAAAATATCCTTATTTGTCAATGCATTTTGTGTTTCTTAGAAACAAGTATACACAAAAAACTGCGTTTTCATGAGAATTAACCCCATAGCAAAAAAAGGAATAAACTAAAAAGGATATACAACATAGTAAATCAGTAAAAAATTCACTATATGACAAATCATCTGGTGTCCATTGTAATGTGTGAAGAAAAGTACACTGTATACAGTCCACCATTGTCTAACTGAAGAAGAAGACGACGACGACAGAAAAAGGAGTGAGGATGCCAAGTCTGACCTTAAATCTGATTCAAAACTCCTATCAGTGTAGATCTGGAGTACCAGCACTGACTTTAGCCCGCTACACTGCGGCTATTAACCTTCTATACCGCAGACTATGTCACTAGATACCAGAAAGTATGGATACTTAAGTCATTTAGTCTGAGAATTATATCGGGAATCTTGTGAGAACAGCTTGTGAGTGTGAGGGCTGCAGAATTACCTGAGGTTAGATAAATAACTCTGAAATATTTGCATGACTGGCTTCTGTACTTGCATTTCAGCTTCTAGTCAACACAGTGAAAGGCATATGGAAGCTGAAGAACTGACTCTCACGTACTTGGCATCTGCAGTTCCATTAAGTTCAAAGATAAAGGGTGTTCAGCACCACTAACAGTTACACAAACTTACTGATTTTTTCTTAAACTAAAAAGCCAATTATGGTTTGAATTATAAGAGAAGGTTATGGCCAACATATCCCACATATGTGCTGATTAGAGACTGCCCACTTTGTCCCTCTTAGGAAGTTTAAGCTTGGCCTGCGTGGTTTGAGGTTACTGATAGGATATAGGAAGAAGTTTGCAATCACATTCTTTGCTACAACCAGGCTAGAGGAGCAGCAATATGTAGGTAAGCAACTTCATCAAAAGAGAGAGTATAAATGGCAGCAACCACCTGGAGAAAGCTTTAAGGCTCAGGCTCAAAAAATCTACTGTATGCTTTTTTATCCAATTAACTTTTAAACTACAATAAAGACAAACTTACTCTTTTTTGGTAATGCTGGTTTACAAATTCTTGAGATAATTGTTTGCGGGCTGGGAGAGGAAAAACAAAAGGATGCCATGTTTTGTTAGGACTGGTAGTGAGCCAAAGAAACTTGTCTGATCTCAAATAAAGATCAAATTCAAACAATTAATACTCCAGTCACTCATTAGTTGTGATGGTTTACGTACAGTCAACAGTGTTTTTCAAGATTTCCTGATACACGTCTGTTCTTAAACCTCGGCTGTCAATCTCTGGTGTTAAAAGCTTTCAGATTCCATCTACATGAGAGGTGCATACAATATGTTTAAATTCACCTGATTGAATAACTAAGCATAGTTTATAGTCTCTAAGAGCTTGTCTACCCCCTGGCTTAATTTAAAATCAGATCAGATAAAGTGGTACAATGTGTGTATAGACTCTCTAAGCTAGTTTTAAACTAATATATTATAGTTAAGCTTCTTACTGTAAATTTACCAATGGAAGCTAAAGTGATATAAACCAAGTTTAAACTGAAATGAGTGTCCATGCACAAAGTTGCACTGGTTTAATTGAAGTGCTTCAACCATTTGCCATTTTCACATAAAGGTCTGGATACTCCAATTTGTACTGCTTTTCCCCAAATCCCTTTGTTGAGATATACCTATTTAAATAAAATAAGCACTGATGCGCATAAACCACATTGCCTTTGGCTTGCCACTTCACCCAGTCTCTTCTCAAGATTCAGAAAGCATTAGGGAAACTAACTCATGAATATATTTTCCCATTCAGAAATCTATCAGATTTAGAGGGAACTAGACTTTGAACAGTGACCACTACCCCAACCTTGCAATATTCCAGTGCAAAGAAGCTGAGCACCAGCCCTATAGAACAGCATCACATTCAGGTTACAGGGAACACAACAATAAAAACCTTCATCATACCATACAAAGGTCACCATCTCTTCGAGCGGCTTCAGCCAGAGTCAGCTCCTTCTTGCTACTCATGCCACACCCATCATCATCTTGCTATGCCCACAGCAAACGCATGCTTCTTGAAGTCACACACTCTCCCCGCCAGGCGACCTTCATTGTAACTTAATCCCCAACACCTAGAACATTGCCAGACTGTTTGAAATGTTGTCTGTTCATAACGTCTACCAAAATGCTGCAAGGGATGTCAAATTTCTGTTCCACTATTTGATGGCAATGAAACAACAAAAGGAAAGTTCCTCAGATGGCATCAATCAGCGTAGCTTTGTTGAACTCAGTTGTAGAGCTGATCAGAGACCAGATTTTCCATCCCATGAAAATTGGAGATTTTCTAACAGTCACCCTGAATTGCGATGAAAAGCCAAACTTCTGATACTTTTTCATAAATAAAACTCAAAAAAAAAAAAAAAAACCCACAAAACCCAAAAGATTAGTCTGAGGTCAATCCAAACATTTCATTTTGATTTTGACTCCAACTGTTTTTATATAAAATAAATGTTGAAGTGAAGTTGTTTTGAATAAAATCAAAATTATTCTTTCTGAAAATGTCAAAATGGGATGCTCTGACATTAACGAATTCCCATCTTTTCAAAACGAACATTTCATTGAAATTGCAACAATTTAGCAAACTAATTTGGTTTCACCAAAAGAACAGTTTTCCATTGGAAAATGCTTTGATGACAATTTTCCAACCAGCTTTACTCAACAGCACTAAGCTGATTTGCATCAGCTGAGGATCTGGCCTACAGCATTTCCATTGTTCAAGCAGTTATTCACTGTACAAATTCACAGCAAGATTTTGAATTATTCACTTAAGTAGCCTTTTAGTTTCTAACTTCCACATGATTACTCATTTTCCTGATAACGAAACGTGCAATCTAGGTCATCTAAAAAGTGCTGAGAAACACTGGTGTGCAAACTGGGACTGGGGCAAGTTGTGTCACGTTGCTAAAAATAGTAGCAGACTGTGTCAAGTTTTAAAATAAGCTACGCAACTTTGTGGTTTAGAGCAACTAAACTTTTCAAAGCCGAAAAAGAATTCAAGATCATGGGAACCAGTGGTTTTTAATAGCTCAGCACTCTTGACCGAGGAGCCCGATTGGTTGAGAAACGTTAACTAACTGAGCCTTTCATCACCCGTATTGGGTGGTGTAGTGATTCCATGGCAAAAAATTTCATGTCATCACCAGGAATAAAACTGGAGCCTCCTCTTTCAAAGAGGCAGGCAGATGCTATGTCATGTAAAGGTCAGTTGGCTGCCAGATCTCATTTGGCTGCAACAACTGTATGATTTATTGGCTTCTGTGGGCCATTCATTAGAGCCGATATCATCACACACACTTAACTTTGGCTGGCTGATCATAGGGTAGAAACCAAGAGTGCATATACTCCCTCACCAGAACATTGCAGTAGATAAAGATTGTCATACCTAGTTTATAGACAAATGAAATGAGTCACAGAAAGATTAAGCAATTTGTCTAAAGCCACACAACTCCCCGCTGCCAGAAGGCAGCTCCGAGGTTCCAGTCTTGGCTCCAGTCCTACAACAGGACCTATATGTGCTGGCCCTTAAATCATCACAGAGACCCATCAACTTCAGTGGAAGCCTTTGCTGATGTAAAAGCCCACCTGCATTCTATTGCAGAATTGAGGCCCATTTAAGCATTAGACCATATTGCCTGATAATATTAAGTCAGTAACCTTTTCCATGACTGTGTAATACAGGTGAGGATTTTAGGAGACACTGAACAAGACAGTGTGTGTTTAAAGTCCGGGAGTTAGACAAGCACAAGGTGTGTCAGTGTCCAGCGCCCTTAATTTAAAAAGTCCCTTTGCATTCACTACATGAAAAGTCCCACCTCTTCTATATCACGAAGACTATTTTACAAAAGATGTAAACAATCCACTTGATGTGGTCCTTTGTGAGAAAAGCATGAAACATCAGAATTGTGAATGCTGGCACACAGCACCAGAGTGGGTTGTTCCACACTGACACCAGGCAGGAAGGTTTGTCACACCCTTTGCTGCTACCGGCATAGCTCTTTGTAGCAACTTTCTCACAAGGAGCTGTGTGCGTGATGGACAGTTTTGATGGACAGGAGATGAAAAGGAGGTTGCCTGCAGAGGAGAAGGCAATGGCCTAGAATGGTCCTAACATATAATTAAAATGCTACTATTCCCAGGTGATGTAGTATCACGAGTCAGCATACAGATCTGGTGCTCTAAAATTTATTGCACCGTGCTTCTGAATATAAGGAATGAGACAGAATTCAAAACCATGAGATCCGACCTGGCGAATGCGTACAATGCAGTGCAGATCAATTCCAACAATTAAACAGGTGCTGGTGCGACAGCCAAAGTTGTCCAAAGATGACTAGTGATTTTGGATGCTGAGCTTGAAACGCCTTAAACGGACCCGATTTTCAGAGGGCAGGCTCAGCGCTATCTGACAATTAGGCCTCTTTAAAGGTGTCAAGCTGGACAGCCAAAAAAAATAAATAAATAGCGGCATCCAATGTAACGACATATTTCTGAAAACCATGGCCTTTAATTGTTTTGAAGTGAGTGCATTCATGGGCAGGAGGCTACTCTTCTTCAAAAATCTCTCTCGTAAAGTGACCCCATTTATTTGAAAATCCAAGTACCCACGATGCATCCATCCTGCACTGTAATTTATAAATGCCTATTCTGCAAAGGCCCGAAATTTGAAAGCTTCATGAACAGACATTATGACAACATGAATCACAGTAGCAAACACCGTATATCAAAAGCCATAGAACGGAACTGCAGAGATAATGGAATGCATCTCTGCAGCCGCTATTGATTTACTGAGTGAAGCATAAGGAGGAGAGAGACACACAACACTGAAATTTGCTACATGTTAAGTGAAGAGACTATAGAAAGGAGGATGTTTAGGTAGTTAAGGTACTGGGACTCAGGTCAGATGCAAGTTAATTGGCCCCTCCAGGAATAGACGGCTACCTAGTATTTAATAAAACCTGCTATTTGGATTGGGTGACTCAATAGTATATTACTGGAGAGATTTTTAGAAGCCCAGAGGACAATAAGGTGCCCAGCCCTCACTTGACATCCATGGGAGTAAAGGCAACTACCTCCCATTTCTCCCTTTGAAAATCTCCCCCTATACAGTGCCTAGTGGCACCGAGATCAAAACCCTTTTTTGCTACATGCCATACTACACATAAGAGCCCACTTCTCCACTGAAGACCTTATAATGTGAATAGACAATGAGTGGGAGGGGAAACAGAGGCGAGTGACAGAGCCAGGCCCAGAAGTCACGTATCCTGATATCCGATCAGATATCCTATCCCTAAAGCCAAACTGCCTCTCATGCTGCCTGAGGTACAGTAACCTTAGAAGAGGCTCGGATACAAATCCTAAGAAAATTGGGAGATTGGGCCACAGAGAGAACCCTCAATGAAGGAAGAGACGTTTCATGAAAATCTGTTAAAAATACAATAAAAAATCCCATTTATATTGCTTCCCAAAATATTCTCTTTTGGATGTTTAACTTTCTCCTATAATGGCTGATAACAGTGGTGAAACGCTCAGTGAATTTGTAAACCAGGTGCCCATAATGTGGCATAAAATGTTCATTATGCAAATCTGATTGCTCAAATCTTCATATGCAACTCATTGATTTATACTCAGGCTGAAGACACTCAATTCTTCGCCTTTCCTATGAGAACACTCTGCCACATTTCTCGAGATAATTGTTTACATGCCAGAGAAAAACCTTTCAGAATCCAGGGGGGAAAAAACAACTCCCCTCCTTCCCCGCCCCCCACCCCTCAAAAGAAAAAAATCAAACAGCTCGGCAGTAGGGGGACAAAAAGTTATTTCAAGAATGGATTTGAACTTCTGGCTCCTTGAGCTAAGTGGGGGATGGATTGAGCAGATAAGAAAGACATCAAAGTTTGGTCTTTGAAACAGGGTCTGAGCGACATGTTCAGCAAGCATTTTTTTTTAAAATAGCACTGATGTTGTACATCAAAGTAACCCAGTTGTTCTTCCCAAATAGAGGTTAGATTCTGAATACTTGCAGGTTATAAGAAAGAGGAACAGGGCAGTGGAGAGGTATGAATAGAAAATATCTGCCAGGAGAAAAATAAAAAATAAAAAAGGTAGAAATTGAACTTCACAAGGGCATTGTAGTCTTTAAGAACATCTTAAATTCACTCTTTTGAGCTAAACTAGGGAATGGACAATGGATACAACTGGGGAGGGAATGCGAACAAAGGACTGAGAAGCAGAAGTCTCAGAGCTAGATTCCAGTCTTGCCAACTAGAGCTGGGCAAATACCTGATTTTTCAGTTCACTGACAGCTCTGGGAAATCAGAGAAAAAACAAAACTAAAACCACCTTGGTTTGGAGCCAATCCAATTCAACCCAACAATTCAGAAAAAGAAATTAGTGAACCAGACAATGCCATTTTGGCTTGAAGGAAACAGGTCATCCATCCAGAAATGTTTTGTTTCTGGCCACATTTAAAGGGCTAGATGCATAAAACGTGTCCCCATGCTTATAACCTTTAGTTCAGTGGTTGGGGCGGACCCTCACCTGGGAGGAGGGAGACCAAGGCTCAAATCCCCTCTTTGGAGAGGGGATCCGAATCTGCCTCTCCTGCGAGAATGGATCCGAATCTGCCTCTCCTGCCTGTCTCCAGGCTATAGAGCCGTTCTTCCCTTGTGACAGAGCATATATGACTATTCATATATCTTATGCAAAGTGCAACAGCTTCATCAGGAGAGATAGAGAGAGACGCACATGCTGTATTTGAGGCCATCCCTCTATAGCATGGGCCTTACCTATCTTATAGATGTATCATGGGGTTTAGGTAATGTTTGTAAATATCTGAGAGATCATCAGATGCAAGATCATGGCCTGAATTCCCCATTACACAAATACCCCATTGTCGTTCATAGGAATTGAGTAGTGTCCCTTTAAATTATTTGGGACCCTTCTCTCTAGTGGGCCTCTCTGTCTTCTATCTCGGAAGCCACTTGATCCTAACAGAGCAACCGCATATATATGTAGCTCGGTCTTGTATGCATAAAGTTAATAAACCCAAAACGTCCCCACCTCATTCTTGATGTTATGCAGAGAGCCAAAAAATTCAACACTCTTATATCACTCTGGCTGCGTAAAAGGATCTTAATGTGAGTGTGACAGATATCGCAATCCCATGCAATATCTTTGGGGACCACTGTATTAAATTTATTAATTGTACTCCTTGGGGGGAGGTGTACCACAGCTCCTCCCGGAACTAGAAACAGTAGTGGGTGATTAATGCTTGTATGGGAAACAGCAAATGACTCCGTAGAGGTACAACCTCCTGGGGTGGCTGCCGTATACTGATTCAAACTGCATTTTCCAGAGACCAGATAGGCAAATAAAGGGCTTTTCGTAAATAAAGGAGAGTTTAAATTAACACAGGGCCTTCGTTCTGATCCAGCAAATGGACATGAACTTTTGTCCAAGGGGGCCCTATCCTGCCCAAGGGTTGGAAGGACTTGGGCCTACTAGAGCTCCTAAGACTGATGTGTGTTTCCTGGCATGTTTAGTGTGCATGGAAATCTGGGTTTTTTAAATCTGTTTTTCTTGTAACGCTTTTATTTTAAGAATAAATATATTACTAAAAGAGCTGTATGGTGACTTCTAGCTGTTGGCATTACACGGTCCATAGCCTCGGAGAGAAACGAACACATAGGCGCTGGCCAGTAGACTGGCTTGTTGGGGATATCACAGAGTCTGGTAAGGGGCTGTGCAGAGTCAGAAAGCAGTGGAATAAGGGTCCCTACCCAAAGACGAGTGATAGCAGGGCTCCTGAGACCTGACTGACCACTCCAGGACTGGACCGTGGAGGGGGAGTAAAAGTGCAGTTAGCCTTCAAACCGTGACAGTGAGCGTGAAAGTAATGGATACCTGCTTCAAGGCCCCTTTGCACTGCCAGAGTTATGTAAAGTGGCTTTAGTGTAATGAACATCAAATCCCTTAAGTGTGAAAAACACTATGTCGGGTCAGTGGATAAACTTGCTTGTAATACCTGCTGGCGTACAATAACGGGACCGGCACCATATCATCTGTACGTCTCCAACCATAACGAAAGTGCATATCAAAGCGGCTCTGCTGCTTTCCAAATCACTGTTTTTAAGCAAGAGCCTATGTGTCACTGGGACTCATTGTACTCCGAAGTGTGGTTAACAGAAATGGCTGTAGCATATTTACTGTATTTTCTTGTTCATCCTGACCCTTTGTATTTTCGGTTGGCAGGGCACCCAGAGAGGACACTGATGTATTAGTGACGACAAACAGAGCTGTTTCTTCATCCAAAAAATGCGCACCTGTCATAATTAGTCACTCCCGATGATGTTTCGATAAGGAGGTGCCACGACAAAGAACCGATGTAAAGAGCTGCTAGGGGGAGCCATTTGCAGTGCACAAGTTTTATTGGGAGTACAAAACCCAGCAACTGCCATCGGTGAAAAAGACAAGCATTTTGCAGAAGTGTATCTGTGGTGAGGAAAAATTTTTCAGGGAAAGTTTCTCAGGTGCAGGATGAGAATTCCAGGGGTAATGGGGATGTGTGCATGTATGGGGGAGGGGAGGGAGCTGGTGTTCGGGCATTCACCTGGGACGTGGGAAACCCAGGTTTAAGCCTGGCTGAGTCAGAGGGTCTCTCTCTCTTTTTCTCAAGTTTTCATGGAAAAAAACAAAAACAAAAACAAACCACCACATAAGGGGAAAAAAGTCTTTTTTTCTGCATTAGAATGAAAAACTCCAGAACGCTGAAAATTTTCCACAAGGAAGCAGTGCTCTTTTCTCAGCAGCCCTACCAAGAACTATACTATATATTAAATGTCATCTTCTGGAATTTAGCCTATTTACACACAGAAAGATCTCAAACACTTGTGTAACAGCCATCTCCTTAGCAATAAGAAAGGAAAGACAACAGGTGCCTACCAGCAAGAAGAGAAAGACACAGCTGCCAATTGCAAAATGGATTTGATGATAGCTGCTTGGTTCTGTCAGGTTAAAGGGGCCCCCAGCTGCTGGGAAACAGTCCCTTTAACAGGACAAACTCCAAAGTGGAGGAAGTCAAGGACCAATAAGTCCTCCCCCTTGGAAACAGTGCCCATCATAGGCAGCCTAATGCAACTGGAAAACTTCACTCTGTCAGAAAAGCATATTAGCCATTCTAGTCAAACAAAATGACACACAACCAGTTTTGTTTCATTCGTTGCTTTTAGTGAAACAGTGTCTTTGCCTAGTTACAAAGAATCCCATTATCATGAAACAAAACATCAGGAGTAATACAAAGGGATAGAGGGCCCCGTAGCAAGAGATTACAAAGATGCCTCTTAAATCCTAATGTTTTATTGATCTGTTTGAGGTTCTCCAAGTCTGTTTGTTTGGTATGATAAGTCCTTTCAAATCTGTCCCCTTTTTGTGTTCTCCATGGCTACTTTATGGCCCCTTTGCACTGCCAGACTGGTGTAAAGGGCCTTTAGTGTAAATGAAAATCAAATCCCTGAAGTGTGCAAATTCCCAGGTGTTCTGAACTCTCTATTTACTGTTCCTTGCACTTCTGTTAATATCAAAGCTCCTGAGCTATCTCTTCTAGTTCAAGAGCATAATAAATCATTGCAAGCTAACAGTTGGTTTGCATGTGTGCATATCAGAATTAGAGATGTCGTCTAGGAGTGAGCCAGGACTCCTGGGGGTCTTACCCTCTGCTCTTCCACTAACTGGCTCTTTGCCCACTTAGATCTTCATCTCTACAAAGGCTTAGGCATGTGCTTAACTTTAGGAAATCTGAGTAGGGCCATCAATAAAGAGTGGGTAAAGTGAAACACATCTTTAAATCTTGGCAGGGTCAGGGCCTTAACTTCTCCGGCTATGTCTACACTACAATTTACTTCAGTATGACTTACGTAGCTCAGGGGTGTGAATAACCAGTGACGTAAGTGCCAGTCTCCCTCCGACCTAGCTACCACCTCTTGTGTGAGATGGAGTTATTAAGCTGGCGGGAGAGCTCTCTCCTGTCAGCTTAGAGCGTTTTTCCCCATTGCAGCAATTACTGTAGTGTAGATATGCGGTCTGTGACTCACCAGTTTATCTGTCGGAGAAGCTGGGTGTGCAATACCATTTTTCTACCTGACAGTTGATTATTTTTAATTGTTTGCTGATCATTTCAAAATTTAAAAACAATTGTGTTCAGCCCCAGGAATGCAATTCCATGTTGCAACCAGAGATTTGATAAGAAGTCAAAGGTACAGTCCTTATGGTACTGTCATAAAAATCAGACATTCTATTTACCATTAGTTTCCTCAGTCTTCAGGGGAATTTGCATCCTACAGCATGTGGCAGGAGAACAAGTACTACCTAATCTTATTAATATATTGAGTATCAACAGGCCATAGGCATGGATTGGAGAATTAAGGCAGAGAGTGGCACAGAGAATTCCAGGGTACGTTTCCTGGAGAGATACTGAAGAAGAACAGGTTTCAAAGTGGTAGCAGTGTTAGTCTGTATCAGCATAAACAACAAGGAGTTCTTGGTGCCACAAGGATTCCTTGTCGTTTTTGAAGAACAGGCTTTACTGGCGAATATGTTTAGAATCTAAGGTCATCACAGCTGATGATAATGTTTTCCCCAAGATCTAACTGATATGCATTGAGATAAACAGAACTAGCAAGAACATCTGGAAGAGCACCATCCGTGGTTCCCACTAGTGTTACAAGCAGAACTAGAAATGAGCCCAAACCCCAACTCTTTCTACTTCGGTTCTTATGTGGCCCCCATAACGAGTATCTGAGAACAACACAGAGTCAGGAACTGAACCCAGGTCACCTGAGTTCCAGTCCGGTGATTCAACCACGTGTCATTCTCCTCAAGTGTACGCAGAGGAAGTTCAGACCCAATTTGCGTCCGAACTTACAAATTGGCTCCTCCCTCTACCACCAAAATCCTGTTACTTAAAAGCAAGCTTTGAATCTGCCTCCAAACATTGCTATTCCAGTCCAGATTGAAGCACAAACAAACAGAAACAACTGGCACTGGGTAAGTGGTAGTCTACAATAGCAAATGCAGTGCCATAAATAAGACACAAATGTGCCTGGGTAGACCCTTTCAACACATGGCATTTCTCCCTCTCTCCCTCTTCCTTTTCTTTCAAGGGAAAAAGACAGTCCTCAGTGTCCTGATGCTGTAGTGGAAATAGAATTTGTGACAAATCTGCTTAACAGCAATATATATATTATTGTTCTTCCCTTTGTGCTAAGCATAGGTGCCGGCTCTGTGAAATCACTTAGTAGATTGTGAATGAAGCATGAAATGAAAAATCCTCGCCCATTGCACAGAGAGAATACAGAGAGAGCCCTATAATTTATAATGCTGTGATATGTGCTGTGTGTTAGACTAACAAAGAAACAGTTAGTACCTTGAAACCTTCAACCTCTACTTTCTCTTTGTATCATTTCCTTCACTGTAGCTGCCCCTTCTTCCGTAGCTAGGCTGAAGCATCAAAAGAGAAAGAAGATCCATTTTCCTTCGCCTGAAAGAAAAGAGCGGGTCTGATTCAAATTTTACACTGGTGTAAATCCATTGATTATTCATGTTTCACTCCAGTGTGAGAGAGGTGAATAAAGTCCAATTTAAAAAAAAAAAGATTTTCATATATATTATTTTTGTACACACCCACATGCATGAACATCCACAAACCCAATGCCTTCATTTAATCTTTAAGAAAACACATTAAGATCTCCTTGGTAGAGTTTGTTGCTGGTGTTCCTTTTTTCCACTTGACCTGCTGAGACTTGGTGCTCTTTTATCTCGGTCATGCTGGAAATAAAAAATAATCCCATCTTCAACTACTTTCCAAACACTAGGACTTCTAAGTTTTTTCTGACACAAATTCTCCTTATAACATTTTTTTTTTCACATGACATGTGTTTTAACAAAGGGAAGAAAACATGAAGCCTGTTTTCTGCTATTGAAGAGCATTTGCCAAGGAGCCAAATAAAAACAAGTGATAGGCTCAGACGGCACAGTAGAGTTTCTATCCCAACCTTAACGAGCGTTCATAATGAAAAAAGGCTTCTCTTAGCCAAAGTGCCGACAATGAAAATGAGAACTCCTCTGTCTCGCTACTCCTGCCCTCTCCCTGCTGCTGGTTTATATTCAGCACCTTCAAAGGAACCAGTTTCTGGTTGCCAATGGCGGGAGGGATAGCTCAGTGGTTTGAGCATTGGCCTGCTAAACCCAGAGTTGTAAGTTCAATCCTTGAGGGGGCCATTTAGGGATCTGGGGCAAAAATTGGGGATTGGTCCTGCTTTGAGCAGGGGGTTGGACTAGATGACCTCCTGAGGTCCCTTCCAACCCTGATATTCTATGATTAAACTATTTGATTGCTGAGCTGCAGAGTCACAGGTGGTGATTCTCCTCTGACGTCTCTCCCAGCAGCAAAGAAGTGGTTTCCAGTGGCCTAAAACAGGGTTTTAACCAAAACCTCCTTGCACCAGGTGCAAAGTGGGACTCAGCTAGCCTCTTACAAGGTTGAAAAGATGAGAGATTTTCCTACACTAATAGGGGGTTGGACTAATTCACTTATATTCATGGGAAAAAAGCTCATCAGATTTAGTAAGCACAGCCAGGCTGCTCAGCGTAAAGGGGGAAGTTACTGAAAGCACAAAGGGCAATTTTGGTACCTGATTCCCATTGAAAGTTAAAGGGCATCTGGTGCCTGACTCCCCACTTTGAGTCTTTGAAAGCCTCGCCCAAAGGCGAGAAATTTTCCAAAAGTCCCATTGACTTTCACCGAGACTTCTGCTGGGATTTGAAAAGGACTCTAAGTAAGCCACGCTTGGTCTACATTTCACAGTTTTACTGGCATCGTTGTGTTGGCTAGGAGCGTGGAAAAAAAATTTAAAAACTTACACCCACTTGCCGACATACTTATGCCAGCCACACACTCAGCGTAGACAACTATCCTCTGCAAAGCGCTTTTGACAGCACAGCTAATGTTGTATAGGAAGGTGTATAGTTATCTCAACAGAACTCCTTCTGCTGGCATCCATTGCATCTCTACCAGAGGGCTTTGCCGGCATAGCTATAGCAGCAAAGGCTCTGTAGCATCGACAAGCCCTAATTTTCTTAGGCTCCTTTGAAAGCCTCAACCATAGGCTCTGAAATGCCTCAAGATTTTCATAAAATCATAAAAACGTAGGGCAGGAAGGGACCTCAAGAAGTCCAGCTCCCAGCACTGTGGCAGGATCAAATAAACGTAGATCATCCCGGACAGCTGTCTGTCCAACCTGTTCTCAAAAACCTCCAATGACGGGGATTCTACAACCTCCCTTGGAAGCCTATTTCTCTCAGAGACACGACCAGAACTTGGGCAGTCATGCCTAATGGTCAGAGCTCTCGGGGTAGGCAGACCTGGAGGTTAGAGGAGAGCCAAGCTAGAGTCTCGGATCAAGGCCAAGGGACACCCGGGAGCGTAGTTGGGAACAGAGCTGAGGGTCAGAGCCAGTGATCAGAAGCCGAATCCCAGAGCCAATGGGTGAGCCAGAGACTTGGTCAGGAAGTAGAGCCAGAGATTTCGAGGATGGTCACTTCTGACCAGAAAGAGAGAAACTTGGATTGAAAACTTGACTTTTTAACAAAATTGTGTTTCATGAAAACATTTCGACAGTTTTTTGTTCCCATCCAGCAATGCCCCTCTGTCATGTACATTGGCCAAACTGGACAGTCTCTACATAAAAGAATAAATGGACACAAATCAGACGTCAAGAATTATAATATTCAAAAACCAGTCGGAGAACACTTCAATCTCTGTGGTCGCTCGATTACAAACCTAAAGGTGGCAATTCTTCAACAAAAAAACTTCAAAAGCAGACTCCAACGAGAGACTGCTGAATTGGAATTAATTTGCAAACTGGATACAATTAACGTGGGCTTGAATAAAGACTGGGAGTGGATGTGTCATTACACAAAGTAAAACTATTTCCCCATGTTTATTCCCCCCCCACACACTGTTCCTCAGACATTCTTGTCAACTGCTGGAAATGGCCCACCTTGATTATCACTACAAAACGTTTTCTCCCTCCCCTCCCCCGCTCTCCTGCTGGTAATAGCTCATCTTAAATTATCACTCTCCTTACAGCATGTATGGTAACACCCATCGTTTCATGTTCTCTGTGTATATAAATCTCCCCACTGTATTTTCCACTGAATGCATCGATGAAGTGAGCTGTAGCTCACGAAAGCTTATGCTCAAATAAACGTGTTAGTCTCTAAAGTGCCGCAAGTCCTCCTTTTCTTTTTGCGGATACAGACTAACACGGCTGCTACTCTGAAACCGGACGAATTTTAAGACCCCAAAAGTTGTTGCAAAATGGAATTGTCCTCAGGCCAGCTCTGCTTACAGCTTGCAGAGATCCAAAGAATGAGGAAATACACTAGATCGAAGGGGAAAAATAGTAAAAAAATATGCAAAGAATTCACAGCTTTCATTTTTCATGTTTCCCGTTTGCAGTTTTCCTTCTTTCGCTGACCCCACCCTCACCCCTGTTTCCCAGGGGAGCAAAAATGTTAAAAAAGGGCAAGTGGGGGGAAAACAAAACCCTTTTGAAGAAAGAAAAAAAAATCCCTCTTCAAAACCTCTGGAGTAGAAAGTAATTTTGAATTTTTCACTCTCAGTAGCAGTGGTAGAAAAATGGTCAACCTTTGACTTGGGGACATAATTAGGGAAAGAGCAGCTCAGTACGATACACCATTATGGTCCATGTATATCCACTTCAAATGACGTAGCCCATCTCCCACATCAGCATCCTAAGGAACAGCCTTTCCTAGAATATCGTTAGATCCGCGGTAGGACAGCCATAACGGGATGTGCATTTAGCGGAGAAATACAAGCACAATCTGCCAGACTGCATTAAAATCCAGCTTGTAAAACAGAGTAACATTAATTCTCTGTAATGAAATAATGATGCCTGGAGTCCTGTTTTGCATGAAGAGGCAAGTGTGTCTTGCTAGTGTATGTTGCCCCAGAGTGAGGCGACTGACAGAACAATAATTCCATTAGGTGACCCTGCCCGTCGACTCAGGGTACCAAACAACTATTTTAAAATAAAAACAAACAAGGGAGAAATAAAGGACTGAAAAACAATGCTTTCTTTCTCCCAACTTTTGTCTAGTCAATTTACGTTCAATCTCTGTGGAGCAAAGACTGTTCTTACTGTGTGCTTCTAACAGCATCTAATACAATGATAACACATTATTTATTAGTCCTAATGCAGTAGTACTTCTATTCTCCAGCCGAGATTACGGCCCTATCGTGCTAGTCAATGCACACGTGCATTCGTAATGAGAGAGTGTCCCTGCTCCAAAGAGCACACAGTCTAAACAGCAAAGAGAAGCAATGGCTGGGAGAAGAAACAGAGACTAACCCAACGCCAGTGCGGGAATCAGGAATAGTAACCACATCTCCTGAGCTCCAGTGCAGTGCTCAGTCCACAACTTCCCTTTCTCCCACCTTTTTGCCTCTTCAGCTGTGTGTTCTTCCTTGCAGGAATAGTCTCCTACTTAGGGTAGGTCTATTCTGCAGTTGAAGGTGAGATGGCAGCATCTGTAGACATACCCTAGCTTTGATCTGGGTAATTACTCAGGAGAGTAGCCAGTGATGAAGCCCGTGCTGGTGCAGCTTCACTGTTTCAGTACCCACTCCAGCTAGACCAAAGCTAGCTTGGGTACGTCTACATGCGCTGCTGCAATCGCACACCCCAATTGCAGTGTAGACACATCTCAAGTGCACGTACAGTGCCTAGCACAAAGGGACCCAGATGTTAGCTGGAGCCCCTAAGAGCTACTATAATTCAAATAATATTACTTAAAAAAAAAAAAAAAAAACAGGTAGTCCCTCTGAAAACATAGGAGGGATATGGGAATACAGGATTGTATGCTCTTTTATGCCAGGGGTGATGATGATGGGTGATCACTCATTACCGAGTATGATCATCTTCCATGGGAGTTATGGGTCCTCAGGTGGCTAATAAGGCCAGTCCTTGAACCATGAGTTCTATTACAATGAGGG
Source organism: Eretmochelys imbricata (assembly GCF_965152235.1). Lineage (NCBI taxonomy): Eukaryota > Metazoa > Chordata > Testudines > Cheloniidae > Eretmochelys > Eretmochelys imbricata. Next base: position 9,491,385 of record NC_135597.1, read on the forward strand.
CAGATGTTTTCAGGCTCAGCAGGAGGCTGTTTACCATGACTGGAGACCAGCCGCTCCTTCCTCCTGCGCCTCTTGTCCTCTTTGGCTTGTCGGCGAGCAAGTTCAAAATGCAGGGGACCATCACGTAGGACTTCGCTCTGTTTTAAGTGATCCTGGGCAAGTGTCTCCCAAGTATCAATGTCAATATTACTTTATTATTAAAAAGCCAGGGGTATCCAAAACATGAAATCCAGCCTCACACCTATACTACCATTCACCTATTCTTCTTCAATCCACTTCTAACTTTAACGCGGTTTGCCCTTGTTCAAAATATCTGGAGATCCTCGGTCTGGCAAAACTTCCCCAGGAGCGAGTGAAGAATCAAAACCATAATGCAGTACTTTTATTACACACCTGTCAGCATTTATTTGTTATCTTCTCCTTGTCGTGGACGGAGTGGAGTCTGACACTAACAAGCCAAACTGTGTTGTACAGGAGTTTATTACTTTATGTTTCAGCCTGCTCACCATCTACCAGACTATGCAATGCATCCATGCAGAATATCCACAGTATTGCATTTAATCTAGTTAGGAGTCAACACAGATTGTATCCATCACCGATAAAAAAAAAAAATAAGATAGCTTTCATAAATATGTACAAGCAACTACAAAACTCCATCTACTCCACTCTCAGTGTCCTGGTTCTCTGGAGATGGCATTATTATTATTCCTCATCCAAATAACTACTACATCTCAATGATAAAGCAGAAGATTGTGTGTCACTTGCTAATAGAATTAAAATATATGTAGTGGGTAAGAGGTCACAGAGGTGTCTACACTTTGCGGTGAGAAGGAATTTATTATCTAGGCACAGATGGATGAAATAAGACTGGGGAGTTAACAGCCAGATTTGGAAATTTTGTTGCTGCTGTCAGTTTAATTCAGTACCTGGTTCCTGCAACGTTCTTTTAAAGCATTTAATAAACAGAGTGGCGATCTTAACAATCTAGTGGAATCATCCATGTCTGGGTTTTTTTTACCCCGCAATTGTTATTTGCCTGCCTGCCTCTCATGCAAAGCCCCTGGAGGTTCCAGGATAATATATGGAAATCACTCGATAACCTAGCTGCGTAGTATTCAATTCCCAGAGCTGCGAGTGCATCCCCAGCAACAGCGGTGCGACATGGAACTTTTAATATTTTTTTTCCATCAGTGCAATTCATCAACTGGCTTTTTATTCATTATGCCAGGACAGCAATGGAGCTATTTTCAGGACGGATTGCAAATGAACAGTGAATCAGTGCAGCAAGCTGCCTATCGTTTCCTTCTAAATTCTTCCTGAGCATGAATTTAATGCTGACAAAGAATGAGCCCCCAGTGGGCTCAAGTGCCAGCCTAGGAGACCCTGGTTGAATTTGCTACTCTGCTAAAGACTTCCTGTGTGACCTTGGGCAAGTCACTTAGCCTCTCCGTGCCTCAGTTCCCCATCTGTCAAATGCAGATAATAGCATTTCCCTACCTCAGAGACCGTGATCTTCTGAGGTTTCCCCCATCACCAACTAACCTATGTCCTCATCTTTTATTGTTTCTCTTCTTCAGCAACACTAAAAGGAGGGACCTCTAAGTCCCAAGAGGTTTGTTGGTTTAATAAAAAGATTACATACCCACCCTCTACATGTTTCTTATTTATTGTTGATTTGACATGTCAGGTTCCATACTCTGCACGACAAGGTAGAGACATTCTTTGGACTCACATTGGCAGCCAGATCAGGTGGGCCTTACTAGCAAAAGGTGGAGAGGCAAAAGCTCTAAGGCAGATGGAATTAAGGATAGAGGCTGAGGTGGTTCTTTAGGAGGAAGATCAGGCTCAGGTTTGTGTTTTTTGCCAATGAAACTAACCATAAAGAAAATTCCTGGAGGGAGGTAAATTTGGACCATATTCAGTCTGTGTGAAATATTAGGAGCAGGGTCAAAATGTCACCTGCTTACAGTACTTAAACTATCATGCCAATATGACAGATCATCTAACATGCACATTCAAACATGCCTTCCCACCTGTATCTAAGCATGCACATCCTAATATAATTTGTTAGAAATGGTGAAAGATACTCAAACTGTGTTAATGCTGATGCAAAACACAGAGCCTATTCTTATTCTATAAGCCACATCCTATTCTACTTAGAATGCAAAGTGCCTAGAGATGTAGACAGCACTATTTATGAACTTGGAAACATTTTCCTTGTGAGTTTATAAAGGTACTGAACATTTCATTTAAAGCACAAATTTGCTGAAGATTGTAGTAATTATGATTTCAGGAACACAAAGTCAAGAAAAAAGCAAGACAAGAATCACCATTTGCTGTTGCCAGACTCAGAAATTATCTGGAAGGCACAGAATGCTGGTCTCAGAATATATTGAATACATGGAATTCAGCGTGTGTGTCTTTCAGCATATGAGAGAAACAGGGTGCAGTGCTTTCCCTTTGCATTTTCAGTAGGTAGAAAACAAATATGCTTTTTCCTTTTTCTCACTTTGCTTGTGGGGCAGTCAGAGCTTTACACAAACATCTGTATCAAACATGCATCCGATGAAGTGAGCTGTAGCTCACGAAAGCTTATGCTCAAATAAATTGGTTAGTCTCTAAGGTGCCACAAGTACTCCTTTTCGTTTTGCGAATACAGACTAACACGGCTGCTACTCTGAAACCTGTATCAAACAGGTGCTCTAAAATCTTTGGAACAGCATTATCCCAAAAGAGGAAACCAAAACATATCTCCAACCACCTGGAGCACTTTTTTAAAAAACAAAAACAAACATACAATGGTAAAACCAACCAGACAGAAAAGCTGGGGCAATCAAGAGACAGTCTCAGTAAGACAGCACTCCAACAGAAGGTTATGAACTGCAGTACAAACCATCGGAGTCTTCAGAAATTAAGGTTATGATCTATACAGACCTAAGCTGACAGTGGAAACATCAGTAGCGAAGGGTGTGCAGTAAACAAGCAGCTTGCAATCTTCTTGTGCAGAAGTGTATTCCCCAACACTTAAAAGAGAGCAAGCGCCTAGCCCAAAATCTAAACACATGTAAGATTTTGCACACAACGCGTGCATGCCCAAGTAGACACAAATATAATTACAGTACATTTAGCTTTAAAATCTGCTTGATTGTGTTGAGGTTGAAGAAGGCACTGGTGCACTTAGTAAACCCCCAGCCCTGCCCACTTATTTATACTCTCTAATTCGGGACAAATTCATCTCCAGAGTCAGCCAAGGGGCTCTGAACCCAATAACACAAGGCCTGTTGAGTCTGCACACCTAATGTTAACCATTGAAAATGTCAACTATTCCGAGCTACATGCTCACTGACCTAGTTTGTGAAAGTGGTTGTGCATGTCATACATTCAGCTCACTTGCAGAGTTTTGAAAGTTTAATCCTTGGTATTTAATTGCCTGATCTGAGATCTTGGTTATAAAAATGAATATTTATGTACTGTGTGTTCATGTGGACATACCTGCATGCTGTTCAAATATTCTTGCACTTGGGTATCGAGCATAGGTCATCAAGAGCTTGCTTCTCAAAGGACTGAAGGAAGGCACTGGTCTCTACATTCTCATCCCCAAAAAACTTTGGGAAAGATTAATAGTCCTAGTCCTTTAAAACTTCTCTTATTCCGTAGGGTGAAGGATGGAAGATACCTAGGGAGGTGGTGGAATCTCCTTCCTTAGAGGTTTTTAAGGTCAGGCTTGACAAAGCCCTGGCTGGGATGATTTTGTTGGGGATTGGCCCTGCTTTGAGCAGGAGGTTGGACTAGATGACCTCCTGAGGTCCCTTCCAACCCTGATATTCTATGATTCTATGAAATTGCATTGTATAAACACCGATTTCTTGTAAGAAACACCCTTCTTGCCAGACAGGAAGAACTACAAAGGGCTGTATGGAATCCGTGCCTTCTCTGAACAGTATTTTGCTTCAGTTCCCCCCACTGATAATTATTATATGTCAATTCTTAGAGTAGATTTGCAAAGAGAAAACTGCATGGTTGTATTTGACATCTGCATATTTCTTCCATGGCTTATAATTCTGCACATAGACAGCTGCCTGCTTGTGTAAATCTGCCATTTGACTTTATGGATCTCATGAGTTATAGTCCAAGCAGCCCGGCTTTTGTGTAAAAATGGTGGAATTAATGAGACTCAGCAGTGCGGGGCATTTTTGGATGAACAGGTACCTAAATGTGAGCAGATTGAAGGAGACATGGATACGCTGTTTGACTGCGAAAATGATTAGTAGTAACCCCAAATGATTCATATAGAATAGGATGTTTGCCTGACGCTATCTCACCTGAAGCTAAAAGCCTTTGAAGCAAACACCTCAATCTTTAAAATGCATTTATACCCAGGAAAAAGGAAGGGAATTGTCCTTCAGAGATCCCACAGACTTCTTAGACTCCTCTGTGTGCCAGACAGGCCTCAGTTATCTTGACATTCATTAAGAGATGATTCCGGAGGTCATGGATTCTGAATTTATTATGTATTCCAATAAAGTTACGTATTCCAATATAAAGGACTTCTCTGACTTGAAAATAGACTGGGGGTCCTGGCATGATCCGTCTGTGTAAAAAGAGAACTTGCCAAGACTGGATGCAGGAAACTGGAATTATCCAGTGGTCTTGTTCAGGGATATTAGTGGCAGGGGGGGGGGGGGGGGGGGGGGAATTTCTGGTGGAGGCTGTCTGCTTTTAACTGGAAGGAATTATGAGAAATGAATGGGGCCTGTGGCCACATACCTCAGGCTGTGATATTGTCTGTTCTCATAAGTTAAGCAAGCTTGTGCCTGATGAGTTCTTGGACGAGAGACCACTGAGAAACATGGAAATGGGGCAGGGGGAGGTTCAGTTGGCAAGGCTCTTAGAATCATAGAATATCATAGAATATCAGGGTTGGAAGGGACCCCTGAAGGTCATCTAGTCCAACCCCCTGCTCGAAGCAGGACCAATTCCCAGTTAAATCATCCCAGCCAGGGCTTTGTCAAGCCTGACCTTAAAAACTTCCAAGGAAGGAGATTCCACCACCTCCCTAGGCAACGCATTCCAGTGTTTCACCACCCTCTTAGTGAAAAAGTTTTTCCTAATATCCAATCTAAACCTCCCCCACTGCAACTTGAGGCCATTACTCCTCGTTCTGTCATCTGCTACCATTGAGAACAGTCTAGAGCCATCCTCTTTGGAACCCCCTTTCAGGTAGTTGAAAGCAGCTATCAAATCCCCCCTCATTCTTCTCTTCTGCAGGCTAAACAATCCCAGCTCCCTCAGCCTCTCCTCATAAGTCATGTGTTCTAGACCCCTAATCATTTTTGTTGCCCTTCGCTGGACTCTCTCCAATTTATCCACATCCTTCTTGTAGTGTGGGGCCCAAAACTGGACACAGTACTCCAGATGAGGCCTCACCAATGTCGAATAGAGGGGAACGATCACGTCCCTCGATCTGCTCGCTATGCCCCTACTTATACATCCCAAAATGCCATTGGCCTTCTTGGCAACAAGGGCACACTGCTGACTCATATCCAGCTTCTCGTCCACTGTCACCCCTAGGTCCTTTTCCGCAGAACTGCTGCCTAGCCATTCGGTCCCTAGTCTGTAGCGGTGCATTGGATTCTTCCGTCCTAAGTGCAGGACCCTGCACTTATCCTTATTGAACCTCATCAGATTTCTTTTGGCCCAATCCTCCAATTTGTCTAGGTCCTTCTGTATCCTATCCCTCCCCTCCAGCGTATCTACCACTCCTCCCAGTTTAGTATCGTCCGCAAATTTGCTGAGAGTGCAATCCACACCATCCTCCAGATCATTTATGAAGATATTGAACAAAACCGGCCCCAGGACCGACCCCTGGGGCACTCCACTTGACACCGGCTGCCAACTAGACATGGAGCCATTGATCACTACCCGTTGAGCCCGACAATCTAGCCAGCTTTCTACCCACCCTATAGTACATTCATCCAGCCCATACTTCCTTAACTTGCTGACAAGAATACTGTGGATCTTCCTCTGAATCATTCCCAACCCAGCATTTGTGGAATATTGCATGGTGGGAGGCAGTCTCTTTGAATGAGAGGGGACACTGAATACCTGAGGTTACTACATTTTACTATGGTGCTACCCCGATGAAGGTATTGGTCAGGATTGGCCAAGAGAGCTAAATCTCCTAACTCCATAGACCTGAGGTTCTGAGACTGTGTTAAAAATTCAGAATGAGGAGTTCATTGCTGAAGAAGTGGGCTTCAAGGGAGCAGGAATGAATTTCAACAACAGTTTCTTATCTGAACATAATAAACATTATGAATATTTGAAAAGGGATGAATTAATATTTAAGGAAGCATGTCTAGGGATGAAAGCACAAAACAGGGAGTTCCTGGGTTCTATTCCTAAGTCTGCTTTCAAAACACTTTTTAACCTCAGCCAGATCATTTAGTTTCATTGTGCCTTGATTTACCCATCTGTAAAATCAATGAAATACTTCTTCCTAGAGCTGTGCCAAAAAGGTTACTCACTGTCTCATAAACTGTTGATTATGTCCATTACATGGTAGGCATATTGGTACTGGAACTGGAGAGCCTTTCCCAGCAGTACCCAAAGGGGCCACCCCACTCACAGCTAAGCTCCTCATGCTCTGAAGTGAGGGTATAAAGCGAAGAATTGCCCCACCTCTCCTTCAGTTCCTTCTCACTGGAAGATGGTGGTATACTCCAATGTGTCAGGGAAGGAGGGTGTAATAGACACAGGCAACACATCTTGAACAGTCAGTTAAAAAAAGGTGAGTAACCATTTTTGATTCTTTGAGTGCATCTGTCCATTAAACCATAGGTGACTCCCAGGTGCTTATCCCAGTCAGTGGGACTTGGAGACTGAAGAGGAATATAGGACTGCTTTCCCTATGCTTGCATCTTCTCTCGCTGCAGCAGACAGCGTGTAATATCTAGTGCAAGCATGAATGGAAGACGACATCGCCACCTTGCAGATGTCCATAATCGGGATGTATGCCAACACATGTTGCTGAGGGGGAATGCAGTGTGGTTGGGAGATGTTCCCCCTTTGACAGCACAACACATTGTGATGCAGATGGCAATCCATTTGGAGAGTCTGACGTGTAACTAGTTGACCGCTCAGATGCTCAGCACAAGAAACAGCTGGGAAGAAACCCAAAAAGATTTTGTCCTATTAAGGTGAAAAGCTGGAGCTTGAAAAATGTCCAGGGTGTGGAGCCTCACCCTTGTGAGTATGTAGCTTTTGGAAGGAAACTGGCACATATAGAGATGGAATCAGGTAGAAATAAGGTATCACTTTCAAGAGGCACTTAGGGTGTAGTCTAAGCTAAACTTTGTCCTTCGATAAAACTGTGCGTGGCACAATGCAGTTCTCACACCCTCCTAGAAGAGGTGAGGGCCACAAAGAAAGATACATTGCCAACAGGCAAAGGCTTGAAAGGAGGGTTAATCAGAGCAGACAATGCTAAATTCAAATTCCAAGAAGGAGCTGAGTCACTGACAGTCAGGAACAATCTATCCGGACCTTCCAAGTATCTGGTCACAATAAAATAAGCGAAAACAGTCTTACCATCTATGCCAGGGTGGAACAGTGACATGACCGCCACATGTCCCTTAATGGAACTGATGGTTACACCTGACTCCTAAAGGTGCAAAGATTGTCCAGAACTGACAAGGGGATGCCCACACACCTTCAGCATAATGGGAATATGCAAGCACTCAAAGAAGAATCATTTCCCATTTGGTGGGAAATACCATGATTTCAAAAAGAAAAGGAGTACTTGTGGCACCTTAGAGACTAACCAGTTTATTTGAGCATGAGCTTTCGTGAGCTACAGCTCACTTATGAAGTGAGCTGTAGCTCACGAAAGCTCATGCTCAAATAAACTGGTTCGTCTCTAAGGTGCCACAAGTACTCCTTTTCTTTTTGCGAATACAGACTAACACGGCTGTTACTCTGAAACCTGTCATGATTTCAAAATTTTCATTCTAAATAATTTAGAAATTTCCTGTGGAATGAAGTTTTCAAGAAAAAAAATTGCTTCAGGTCAATTGAAAGTTTGGTTTCGATAAAATCAAAATGTTTTAAATGATCAAAAACTAAATGAATTTCACATTATAACTTACAATATAAAATTTCAAAATCAAAAATCAAATAGTTGGTTTTGGAGATGTGCAATCATCTTGAAAATGCTTCATTTTGACTTTTTTAATTAAATTTCATCAAAATTAACATCCCCAAGCAAAAGTTTTGAGTTCAACAAAACAGCATTTTCCAATGGTGAAGTGTCCATCAGCAAAATTTTGACCAGCTCTACTAATTGCCCTGATTCATGTGTGATGATGGAAAGCTTACTTAACGCATTTAATATATTTTAAGATTCTAAGGCTTTCAAGACTTGGATATTCTTGAATGAAAATGAAGAAGAGGCAAAAGTATTTTGTAGAATAATGTGAAAATTTCTCTAAGTGGAAGCGTTCATATTTATATGAAGCACACTTGACTTTGCTTGTGTTGTTAGACAGTGTGCTGTTCCACCAAGAGAAAGTGTAATACACGGCTATCTTAATAAGCCTCTCCGTGTATAAAGGCTTTACTTTCTGAAACCTAAAAAGGAAAAAAGAAAGGGTGAAATATTACACCTTGGTCCTTGAGGAAATTTCAACCCACAAGATATTCTCGCTGCCATGAATAAAAGCAGAGACAAGGTCTAAGACAAGGTTTCAACAGCAAGGGGGGGGCGGGGAAAAAGGAGGCATCAAAGGGGAAAAAAAAAAAAGATTAACAAGTTTCATCCCAATAGCAAATAGGATTTTTTCCTGCCAAGGTTAGCTGACACAAGCACAAAAATGTAATAGCTATAAATTTGTCTCCAACAAGATCTATTGTCACTTTCAGACGATGGAACCTGTTTTATCATCCAACTTTTAAAATATATACACAGAGCAAGACACGCGATTAACCTATACATTTTAACAAGATACACATACGCGGTGTAGTATTTGAAGTGAAAATAAAATCTAGTGGGTAGTTAACCATTTCTTCAATTAAACTTATTTTCTAAAGTTTGAATGAAAGACTCCAGTGCATCTTACTCACGCAAGTAAATCCTACATAAATTGATAGTGCTCCTTGTGAGACTAAAGTGAAGCCAGATTTGGCCTTCCTATGTACAGCACTAGCTAAGGCATGCAGAACAGAATCTCACCCATAGAACAGAGAATGAGATCCTTTTAAAAAGTTTTGTTGAACTATCCTATCCGAACTATCTGTAGCAGAGACAGCACTGTGCATTAAATTGAATCGGATGGCTCTAAAACCCACACAAATATGGGCAGAACGTGCCCCCCTCCCCAATTTGGAGAGGCTAGACCCCTGCCCCGCCTCACCCGCCCGAGGCCCCGCCCCCACCACTCTCGCCAGCTGACCCACCGGTGCAGCCTCGAACCCCGGCCGGCATGAGCCTGGGCCAGCCTGTCAGCGCCTGGAGCAGTCCCCAGCCCCAGGGTTGAGTATGGGCCACGCAAAGGAGTTGCGAGTCCCACCACAGCCCAGCCCCGGGGCTGCGGCAGGGAGTATTAGCATAGGTTTGGGGAGGCTTAGCCTTCCCCAGCCTTCATTACCCACTGCCCATGCATACAAAGATGATCATGTTTTACTGGATAGTAACAACAAACGGGAGTTTTACAAGTGAGTTCTCCAGGTGAAGGAGGAGCTACTACATGACCTCTGGGGTGAGTTTATTGTCTGTTAGTTTGTCTGACGTTGCGTGCTTGCCATCTGCCTGCTTGACTGAAGTTTATAGTGTTGTCTGTTAGGGGAGAGGGGAGGCCTGTGAGCTGAGCCTAGCAACCTACTTGGGAAGGCTGAGAACTTCCTAAGGAGACTCGAGCCAGCCATCCTTTGATCTCTGTTCCCTTTAGGAGCCCTTGATAATGGAACAGGACTAACTCAGGGAGACCAGGGGTTTAAAAACCAGCTCCTAAGAGACCACTGGAATAGTTAGCAGGGGAATTTTAGAAAGGAGTTAAAAGAGGGAGTGAGAGCGCCAGATACACCTAACAAACTGTCTCTAAATTGAGGCCAATACACCCCTACCCCAAAAAACAAAAAACATCCCAGCAAGAGTTAAAAAAAAAAAATGCGGGCAGATTCCATGAGCAGAATGGGAGCTATCCAGTTTATTGTTCTGAATGCAGCACCTACAATTACCTGCATTGTAAGTAGTTGGCATGTGTGTGGACTCTCAATGCACAGATGAGACTGATGGCTTTTGGGGGAGGAACTAGGTTTATTAGGAACTAGGGAGCCTTTTGGGAAAGGAGGAGCCTAGAAAGGAAGGATGGGTTCCATCTAAACCAAAAGGGAACCAGAGTGCTGGCCTGTAAAATTAAAAAGGTCATAGAGGAGTTTTTAAAATAAAGGCTGGGGGAAAGCCCACAGGTGTGGAGGAGCACACGGTTTGGACAGAGACATCCCTTACAGGAGGATGTATTGGAAGGGTTACTCTATATCCTAGTAAAGGGGAGAGGATAGAAGTTGATAAAGTAGAGATAAGAACTGAAGAGAAACAAACGAAAAATCTTAAATGAATCAAGCAGTATCATAGAATCTCGAAAGATAGTGTGACAGGGTCGGGCCAGATGGCTACAGGACAGTAATTGTATTGGGATCCAGGAAGTGGGTGGGCACTGCGAAAGGATCCCCCCCCCAGCCTAAGGGGGCGGGAGGTCCACAGGACCTGGAAAACCAAATAATTACAGGGGACAACTAATAAACAACAGGGACAGGAGTACGGTCAAAGGGTCAAACGAAGGCTACAGGAGAGTAATAGAAGGCAGATACGGGGGACAACTAATGAACAACAGGGACAGGAGTACGGTCAAAGGGTCAAACGAAGGTTACAGGAGAGTAAGAGAAGGCAGATATATTAGCCCCAGGCTAAGTAGGTCCCTTTTCCCTGGGTAAGGTGACAGGGAAGGTTCCAGAACCATCAGGAACCTTCTGCAGATAATTAAGACAGACAGGTCAATTAGAACACCTGCAGCCAATCAAGAAGCTGCTAGAATCAATTAAGGCAGGCTAATCAGGACACCTGGGTTTAAAAAGGAGCTCACTTCAGTTTGTGGTGTGCGTGTAAGGAGCTGGGAGCAAGAGGCGCTAGGAGCTGAGAGTGAGAACGCGGACTGTTGGAGGACTGAGGTGTACAAGCATTATCAGACACCAGGAGGAAGGTCCTGTGGTGAGGGTTGGGAGGAGGCCATGGGGAAGTAGCCCAGGGAGTTGTAGCTGTCGCACAGCTGTTCCAGGAGGCACTCTAGACAGCTGCATTCCGCAGGGCCCTGGGCTGGAACCCGGAATAGACGGCAGGCCCGGGGTCCCCCCAAATCCTCCCAACTCCTGGTCAGACACAGGAGGAGTCCACCTGCACTGTGGGTTCATGAAAACGGCCAAACTGAGGGCTGCCGTGAAGCTCCAAGGCGAGCAAATCCGCCAATAAGCGCAAGACCCACCAAGGTAGAGCAGGAACTTTGTCACAATGCTTGCCTAATAAGAACACAGCAGTAGGAATAGATTATTGACCACCTGAACAGGATAGTGATGGTGACTGTGAAATGCTCAGGGAGATTAGAGAGAAGCTACAAAACCAAAAAACCAATGATAATGGACAATATTGACTTGGCACATGTCACCTCAGGACGGGATGCAGAGATAAAATTTCTAGACACCAGTAATAACTGCTTCTTGGAGCAGCTAGTCCTGGAACACACAAAGGGCAAGGCAATTACTGATTTAGTCCTAAGCAGCCCACAGGATCTGGTCTAAGAGGTGAACATAGCTGAATGACTCAGTAATAGCAACCATAATAGAATTAAATTTAACATCTTTGGGGAGGGAGAAATACCAAAGAAATCCACCACAGTAGCATTTAACTTCAGAAAGAGGACCTATACACAAGCGAGGCAGTTAGCTAAATGGAAATTAAAAGGAAAAGTCACAAGAGTGAAATGCCTGCAAGCTGCACGGAAACTATTTTAAAACATCGTAATAGAGGCTCAAACTAACTCACTCCCGCCTCAAAACAAAACAAAACAAAAAAACCATCAACCAAAAGAACTGTAAGAGGAATCAAAAAATGGCTACCATGGCTCAACAACAGAGTAAAAGAGATGGTTAGAGATAAAAAAGACATCCTTTAAAAAATGGATTTCAAATGTTACTGAGGAAAATAGAAAGGAGTATAAACCCTGGCAAGTCAAGTATGAAAGTAGCATTAGGCAAGCGAAAAAAGAATTTGAAGAGCAACTAGCAAAAGACACAAAAACGAACAGCATTTTTTTTTAGGTGCATCAGAAGCAGGAAGCTGCTCCCAACCACAGGGGTCACAAGACAACCAAGGTACCAAAGGGGCACTCAGTGAAGACAAGGCCACTGTCGAGAAGCTAAATGAATTCTTTGCTTCTGTCTTCACTGCAAAAGATGTGAGGGAGATTTTCACACTGAGCCATTCTTTTTAGGTGACAAATCTGAGGAACTGTCCCAGACAGAGGTGTCAACAGAGGAGGTTTTGGAACAAATTGGCACATTCAACAGTAATAAGTCACAAAGACCAGATGGTATTCACCAAATAGTTCTGAAGGAACTCAAATATAAAATTGCAGAACTTACTACTGTGGTCCGTAACCTATCATTAAAGCAACCTCTGTACCAGATGACTGAAGGATAGTTAATGTGACATTGATTTTTTTAAAAAACACCTGCCAAAGGAATTATTTTGGGGAAGTTCTCTGGCCTGTGCCAGGGGCAATCCTAACAACTACAGGCCAGTAGGCCTAACTTCAGTACTACGAAAATTGGTTGGCACTATAGTAAAGAACTCATTTATCAGACACACTGACAAACATGATTTGTTGGGGTAGGGTCTATGTGGCTTTTGTAAAGGGAACTCATGCATCACCAATCTATTAGAACACTTTGACAGGGGTCAACAAACACGTGAACAAGGATGATCTATGGATATAATGTACTTGGACTTTCAAAAAGCCTTGGACAAAGTCCCTCAACAAAGGCTCTTAAGAAAAATGAGAAGTTACGGGATAAGAGGGAAGGTGTTCTCATGGATCAGTAACTGTTTAAAAGATTGGAAACAAAAGGTAGGAATAAATGGTCAGTTTTGTCAGTGGAAATATGTAAATAGGGGATTCCCCAAAGGATCTCTACTGAGACCAGTGCTGTTCCACACATTAATGAATGATCTGGAAAAAGGAGTCAACAAAGCGAGGTGGCAAAGTTTGCAGATGATACAAAGTTACTCAAAATAAGTAACTCCAAAGCAGACTGCAAACAGTTACAAAGCGATCTCACAATCTGGGTGACTGGGCAACAAAATGGCAAATGAAATTCAATGTTGATAAGTGCACAGTAATGCACACTGGAAAACATAGTCCCAACTATACATACAAAATGATGAGATCTAAATGAGCTGTTACCAGTCAAGAGAGAGATCTGGGAGTCATTGTGGATGTTTCTCTGAAAACATCTGCTCAATATGCAGCTGCAGTCACAAAAGCAAACAGAATGTTGGGAACCATTAGGAAAGGGAGAGATAAGACCAAAAATATCATAATGCCACTCTGTGAATCCATGGTACACCCACGCCTGTGTGTGCTGTTCTCGTTGCCCCATCTCAAAAAAAGATACGTTAGATCTGGAAAAAGTACGGAGGAGCGTAACAATAATGACGAGGGGAATGGAACAGCTTCCCGACAAAGAGAGATTAAAAAGATTGGGAGTATTCAGCTTGGGAAAGAGACGACTAAGGAGGGGATATGACAGAAGTCTATAAGATCATGAATCGCGCGGAGCAAGTGAATAGGAAAGTGTTATTTACCCTGTCACATAAAACAAGAACCAGGGGTCATCTCACAAAATGAATAGGCAGAAGGTTTAACACAAACATTGTGTACTTCACACAACAGTCAACCCGTGGAACTCATTGTCAGGGGATGTTGTGAACACCAAAAGTATAAATGGGTTAAAAAAAAAGGAATTAAGTAAGTTCATGGAGGATAGAGCCATCAATGGCGATTAGCAAAAGTAGTCAGGGACACAACCCCATGCTCTGGGTGTCCCAAGACCCATGGCTGCTAGAAGCTGGGACTGGACAACAGGGGATAGATCACTTGACAATTACCCAGTTCTGTTCATTCCCTCTGATGCATCTGGCACCAGCCACTATCAGCAGCCAAGATGCTGGACTAGTTGGACCATTGATCTGACCCAGTATGGCCATTCTTTTTTTCTTAGTATGTTTCTTTCAGGGCTGAGTCAGAAATTCACAGACACTCGAGACACATGCAGTTGGAATAATCAAGAAGTTACTGTAATTATGCTTGACCTTTTACAAACATCTAACACAGAAAACCAAATTTTGATGGTTCCTTTGATGGTCACTGAAGAAAGATTTTACTTCATCAAGAGCTTTTCTACTTAATAACCACCACACACATTCTTCCTGCTTCTTTTATTCTTGATTCCTTCTACACTCCAAGACACAGGACTTTGTACATTTCTTATAAAGACATAAGACTGCATCGAAGAAGATACCAAACTCCATCAATTTCTATTCCCAACAGGAAAATCTCCAAGGCCCTTAACTTTCACTAGCTGCTCAGGTCAAAAAAGGGGAAAAACACTAATATAACATGAAGTTATTCTTATTCAATGCAATTAATCACATGATTTAGGATAGAGGGAATGATAATTATTTCATAGAGTTTGAGAAATCAGGGTTTAAAATAAATAGATCCAGAACTTGAAAAACAGACTGTAACAGAGAGGGCAGTTGATACAGCCAATATACAGTACTTAGGACAAACTTGCAGGTCTTGCACATATTTAGAAATGAAACCTGTTTGCCGCAAGCTCTCAATTGACATCATTTCAGGATATCAGGTTGTGGTCAAAAAATCCTTACAGAACAGCAGAAAATAGTAAGATATTTCATATTTCTTTTGCGCTGAAAAAAGATTGAACTGACTGTTTTGAATTCATGGACATCATGAGCTAGAGTTTTCAATGGGTGGTCTTATTATTTCAAGTGGTGACACTAATGATCATGCTAGGAAAAATTATAGCAGTCATATCTGTGAAATGCTCTTGAATGAATGCTTTGAATAGAATTGTAAATGTTATTCTTATATGACATACCCACAAGCTCAGGACAATCTGGGTTTCAGTTTGTGATACTACTTGCAAAATCCCAATATGCTGGGCATCTAAAACAATCGTGTACATTTCATTAATGCATTTTTCTAAGCTCAGAGGAAACCTTTGCTCTTGCTGAAATAATTTTTGCTTGAGTAATGTTCTCACAATCTTTTAAAACACCCACAGATGGATACTTGCCATCCATTTGATGTGCTTTGCTTCTTACCTTGAGGTCTGGTGTACATCCTTGAAGCAACAACACTGAAAATAATAGTCCATGTAACAGCCAGTCCTTTGAAAGTAATAGCCTTTTGAGTACATTTTTATTAGCCACGCTGCATGGGATTTCCCCCAATGGCACTGGATGGTCCAAGGTAGGAAGAATAGGACTCCCCTCCCTCTTGGCTTTAAGATTTTGTCCACCATTTGTAACACAGGAGACTAAAGCAAACGTTTAGTGATCCCATTACACATTCCTTGAACCTCAACAAATGCTAAATGCAAAGATCTAAAGCTTGTAGAAATCAGTCGACAAACTTCTCCGATTGACTTAAATGGGCCT
This sequence comes from Eretmochelys imbricata, assembly GCF_965152235.1. NCBI lineage: Eukaryota > Metazoa > Chordata > Testudines > Cheloniidae > Eretmochelys > Eretmochelys imbricata. The sequence continues at coordinate 9,507,178 of NC_135597.1, forward strand.
TTAATCTACTCATTTCAAGTGATGTGAACATTAGAAATCTGGAATGCAATCCAGTCACGGAAGTTAAGTGGAGTCAGACTGGCACAGTATTTGGAAGGGAGACATGAGCTCTTTTGCATATCTGACTCTACAGGTTACACATTAGAGGCACTACAGAAAAGTAGGTTGTCTGGAAACATGAGCACAGAACCACACAGGCTGTTGTTTGCAAATGCAAGAACAAACTGGAAGCCACTTCTGAAAGTCAGGAGCTATAAGTCAAATCTCTAGAACCTATCGGTAATATTATGCAAAGTGCCATTAAGAAAGCAGGCAATAAAACAGGCTTCCATCCTACACTGAAGCAGAGCCAACGGTTGCCAGCATAAGTAATTCCAAGAGACACTTTCTTTGATGGAAGAAACAGCTGCAGAACTCCAATGAGCCCCTCGAGGGGCAAGATGCGTGTCGGGGTCTGCTGATTCAGACTTGACAAATCAGCGGAGGAGGAACTTAGCTGGCACTTGTTGCCCTGTCTGGCGGCTTGCACTGCCATTTGCCTTTATGGGGCTTGGCACGCCATTACTCATGATCCTTGCAAACATTACTCATCGAGCTGCCTTTTAAGTGTAGTTGTGTGAGAACTGTAATAACTTATTCCTGTGTTTGTTCAGAGGCATAATGGAAGAGAAATGGAATTAAAGCCACAAAGAAACACACTGCTGGATTGTAATGGCTCACTCAGCAAATTATCCTGAATATAAACCGTTGCTAAGTACGGGAAACAAAAAATTGATCCCAGTTGTCCAACTGGAGTACAAATGTGGTAAACTCCTCAGCTGATCGTAAGTAAACAAACATTTTCAGATGTCATTAGCCAAATGCATCCCTGGTGAAACACTGTTGATTTCACTATAAGAGCAGGTGAAAGATGCTGCAGGGATAGACCAGGAGACCTGTAACTGTCTAAAAAAAATAATGGTTAAATAAGTGCAACAGGTAGTGTTTTCTCACCCTATGGCTCACCAACATCCTTCATTCTCAATCCCTTTGCCATTTCATTTAGTCTTTGGCCATTCTGCTATGACTGCCGACATATGTTACGTAGACACAACTGTCCACCAAGGAACTGCCCTGAGGTCACAGATCCATTTCACATAGGCCACCCAACAGCCATGGCACAGTATAAATCTTTTCAGCGAGCCACTGCTTCTAACACCAATATATTGCTAGGAATGCTGTTTGCCTGGAACACCATGAGACCTCCCTTCCCGCCGCCTCCCTCCCCCCTGCTCAGTTTTATATTTAGACAATAATGAATTATTGGAGACACATGCTGGGAGCACGCTTGAGCAGTCATGCACATAAAATAGAACACAGCAACACAGAACCTACAAGAGGCACAAGCAGAGAGCAGGGATATCCTGACAGGATTAGAAAGACTTTGTCCCCTCTGGGGCAGCTCCTCTACGCTCATTTTGAAAATCGTCTTATATTCTTAAAGACATGTTTAAAAATATATACACTTCGATAAGATGGTTTCAGCACAAGAGACCACAAGGAAAGAGGAAGTTTTCCTATTCCTTTTTGGAACACGTCTGCTTATTTCTATGACATGGAGTCTATCAGTCAGACCCTCCGTTAGTGTGAACCAGTGCAGTGCAGCTTTGCCATTTTGCACCAGCTGAGAAACCGGCCCTATAGCTTTTTCCTGATGTAGGAATCTACAAATCAACAGAGTCACAGATTTATTGTGGGGTATATATAAAAGGGGCTTTATTGCTAAAATTGCCTGAATCCAGCCAAATTGACACAGAATTCGATATCTTCTGTGCCCACCCAAGGGCTAGATGATGATGACTTCACCCATAAGTAAGATAAGAGATGACAAGTAGCTATGCTGCCCCAGGCCAGGCTAAGGAAGCAAAAAAAAGGCTAATGTAGTGCCAATGTCTAAAAAAGGGAAGAAGGAGGATCCTGGGAACTACAGGCCAGTCAGCCTCACCTCAGTCCCTGGAAAAATCATGGAGCAGGTCCTCAAGGAATCAATCCTGAAGCACTTACATGAGAGGAAAGTGATCAGGAACAGTCAGCATGGATTCACCAAGGGAAGGTCATGCCTGACTAATCTAATCACCTTCTATGATGAGATTACTGGTTCTGTGGATGAAGGGAAAGCAGTGGATGTATTGTTTCTTGACTTTAGCAAAGCTTTTGACACGGTCTCCCACAGTATTCTTGTCAACAAGTTAAAGTAGTACGGGCTGGATGAATGCACTATAAGGTGGGTAGAAAGTTGGCTAGATTGTCGGGCTCAATGGGTAGTGATCAATGGCTCCATGTCTAGTTGGCAGCCGGTGTCAAGTGGAGTGCCCCAGGGGTCGGTCCTGGGGCCAGTTTTGTTCAGTATCTTCATAAATGATCTGGAGGATGGTATGGATTGCACTCTCAGAAAATTTGCGGATGATACTAAACTTGGAGGAGTGGTTGATACGCTGAAGGGCAGGGATAGGATACAGAGGGACCTAGACAAATTGGAGGATTGGGCCAAAAGAAATCTGATGAGGTTCAATAAGGATAAGTGCAGGGTCCTGCACTTAGGATGGAAGAACCCAATGCACAGCTACAGACTAGGGACCGAATGGCTAGGCAGTAGTTCTGCGGAAAAGGACCTAGGGGAGACAGTGGACGAGAAGCTGGATATGAGTCAGCAGTGTGCCCTTGTTGCCAAGAAGGCCAATGGCATTTTGGGACGTATAAGTAGGGGCATAGCGAGCAGATCGAGGGACGTGATCGTTCCCCTCTATTCGACATTGGTGAGGCCTCATCTGGAGTACCGTGTCCAGTTTTGGGCCCCGCACTACAAGAAGGATGTGGATAAACTGGAGAGAGTCCAGCGAACGGCAACAAAAATGATTAGGGGTCTGGAACACATGACTTATGAGGAGAGGCTGAGGGAACTGGGATTGTTTAGTCTACAGAAGAGAAGAATGAGAGGGGATTTGATAGCTTTCAACTACCTGAGAGGTGGTTCCAGAGAGGATGGTTCTAGACTATTCTCAGTGGTAGAAGAGGACAGGACAAGGAGTAATGGTCTCAAGTTGCAGTGGTGGAGGTTTAGGTTGGATATTAGGAAAAACTTCTTCACTAGGAGGGTGGAGAAACACTGGAATGCATTACCTAGGGAGGTGGTAGAATCTCCTTCCTTAGAAGTTTTTAAGGTCAGGCTTGACAAAGCCCTGGCTGGGATGATTTAATTGGGGATTGGTCCTGCTTTGAGCAGGGGGTTGGACTAGATGACCTCCTGAGGTCCCTTCCAACCCTGATATTCTATGATTCTATGATAAGCAGCTATGACTCCATCTATCAACAGTCTCATAACACAGCCCATCACTGTGGTATCTGAGTGCCTTTGAGGATCATAATCCCTTCCCTGGTCCCCCTGGCTCAGCTGGGGAGTAAACTGCTACTGGTCCACACCATCAGCAGATTACTTATCTCTGCTGCTTTTTCTCCCCTCCACACTCAGACCAGCAATGAGTGCAGCCCATGCAAGCGTGTATGGGAGCATCTTATGCCCCTTTATTCCCTTGTGGTCACACTGAATCTATGGCCACCTTGCCCTAAGCAATCTGGACGTTTAGTGCCGAGCATGCAAAGTCAGAGGCTGCTTTTCAGAACTGAATCCCGTGCCTGTGCTATGTATATGAAATATTGATAGACTAATGGCTAGAACGCACAGCACAATGGTACTGTGAGATTTCTCTCTATCAATTATACATCATAATTCTTTCTTACCAGAAGAAAACCTTGGCTCAAGATTGACACTACATGTAACTGTTTTGGGGGTACTCAAGATGTTTCTATCTTCAGCTCCTCAGAGAGAAATCAGGCTCTTGCTTAGAGATACCTACATTTCTGAGTCACCTGGATTGCGTGGGGCAGGTTGGATTGGAGGTATTAGCTGAGGCCAGGAAGTCTGTTCTGATCTCAGCTTTGAGCATCGATTCATTTTGTGATCTGGGGCAAGTCATTTTGCTTCTCTACGTCAATTCTCATTTGTAAAATGAGGATAATATTACTAATTACCATTCTTCAAAGGGCAGTCCTGAGCGTGTCTGTCTACACAAGCCATGTATACAGAACGATAGGAGCTAAATGTACTTTAATGATGAGTGCAAATACAAGGCCACTTGACATACGTCAAAAAGTTAAACTCACAAAATAGTAAGATGGAAGCCTTTAAATATAAAGGGAAAGCATTGCCAAGAGGCATAGTCTGGGGAGGCAGATATATAGCTAGAGGCTCAGCATCTAACACCCACCACTCAGTAAAGATCTTTCCGACAGTTCTGCCTGGCACAGCACTTGTTGCTAACGAACCATAATCAGGGACCAAACAGTGCCTCTGTAACCCACACCCAGAGAGTATGGGTCCTTGTTCCTTCTCTTGGGTGGGCCACATAAGGTTATAATGGTCTGCTGTAGCTGCTATCCAAAGAACCCATCGCTCATGCTTTTGGCATTCAAGTTCCTGAGTGTAAATGCTGCTGCTAACCCAAGCACAGGTACAGGCAAGGGTCACTTACATCTCTGCCCTTTGGCTTACCAAAATGAAGCACAAGCCAATGTCTCTGGCAGCCCTGTGGTTGAAAAACAACTTGGATCTATGTAAAGTAGCCAGGTACTGCCAGAGAGTTCTGCAAATATTTGCCATAACCCAAATAAAATTGTACCAGAAGGTCCTGCCATGTTCTTTTAGTGACTCTCCTGGCTTGGGGTACATTCTGTTCCATTCCCTGCCATCCCGCCCTGTGGTTCCACTAGACTTTAATTGTGATGCTACATTGCTCTTTGGTGACTCCACACTGGAGCGCTGCTCCGTTCCATGCCTCTAAATAACAACTGTCAGAATGAAAATTGTTCCTGGGATTTGCATTGCAACCACCAGTGATGTTATTTCTCTTGATCTTTCTAATTTGTTTCCAACACTCATCCTATAACATCCAGTAAGCTACTCCAAATGGCAGAACTTAAATAATATAGTTAGTACTTGAGTGGATAACAAGATAAAAGCCCCCCCCCCACCCACACACACACTTGTTATCTTTCTATTAGGTATCTCTGAGAAAACAGGGCTCATTTTAAGTCATGCCTAGCCTTGATTATTCTTTGTAACTCTAAAAATCCTCCAGCCTACAGCCCGTATGAAAGCCACCTACAAAACCCACCTACATAACACAGTGCATTTTACTATCCAGCGATTGGCCCCCTGGGGGCCATTTGTAACATTTCAGCCTACAAATTTACCCAAATTGAAAGCTGAACTGCAAAAAAGGAGGACTTGTGGCACCTTAGAGACTAACCAATTCATTTGAGCATAAGCTTTTGTGAGCTACAGCTCACTTCATCGGATGCATGCAGTAGATGAAGTGAGCTGTAGCTCACGAAAGCTTATGCTCAAATGAATTGGTTAGTCTCTAAGGTGCCACAAGTCCTCCTGTTCTTTTTGCAGATACAGACTAACACGGCTGCTACTCTGAAACCTGTCAACTGCAAAAAGTGAGTCAAAGTTAATAAAGTGTCACAATAACCTATAACAATAAATGTTGCTGGGAGAACGGACAAAAGGGAGACAAAGACTGAATTCATCCAAAGTGGCCTACTGATATAATTCAAGGACCGTATTAAGATCATGCCTGACAAACAAGAGAAATTTGGGACCAGAAATCAATGAACCAAAATTGGGGTGTTGGAAATTAGGCCTATTGGTGAGTAAAATAATGAGGGGATGGGCTATTCCACGCATCACTCCCTTTTGGGGTCCCTAAAGAAAAAGCCTTTGGGAGAAAAACTGGCAAATGGAACCAGCTTTACCAACATGGCTGCCACCCACACCATCCCGTGTGTCCCCGGACCTTCCTCATCTGAATTCTGAGAAATGTCTTGATAGGCCAGGCCAGAGAGAAGAAGCCAAATGACATCACCACCTCCATCAAATTCAGCTAAATCCCAAATACCACCGAGAATGTGAGACTCTGTCTTCCCCACCCTCTCCCCGTGTGTTCTTTTCCTTCCCCACCTCATTTCTTCTCTTTCCGATCTCTCTCCTTTTGCCTTCTGTCTGAGAACAGTCTGGATTACTTGGCCAAGACTTTATATTTTGAAGAACTGCCGTTAGCCTGTGTCCACAGGGAGATCTCTCTCGGTGTGTGCTCATCTCCTTTTGTCGTCTTAGGAAACGGGATCAGACTTTCACAATAGCTCCAGCCCATCCCAGAAAAATGCCTTCCGTCATTGTAGCACGTCTACCCTGCAGCGTCACAGCTGTGCTGCTGTAGCATCAGTAGTGTAGTTATACCCATACGGTGGGCCAATGAGAAGAAGAGACTCAAAGCCAGGACTGGGCCACTAACACAGCTGGACAAGTCACTTAACCTCTCTGTTATTCATTCGGAGCACTCGTTCGGTGAGGCTGAATATTTGTAAAGCACTTTGAGACCCTTGGATCAAGATGTTCCCATAAGTACCATTTTCTTGGCAATAAGCTGTTGACGAATATTAAAATGAGTGGTTTCAACCGTCTTTAAGGAGAACAAGGTACAAGAGGCCTTTTGGTGACTGTCTTGAGATTTCTAGGATCACTCCTATGTAAGAGCATGTGCAATGCAATCAAAGCTGTACCATACAGCGCTACAGAGAGCAGTTAAAGTTGCAGAAAAAATCAGATGTGGATCCAAACTCTCCCCTTAGTCAGATCCTGGGTTTTTGTTTCGTGTCTGTAACATAAAAACCAGCTGCAAAGTTTTGGCCTAGACACATGCAGGATCCAGGAGTTTATATTGGATCTATATATAAGATAGATACAGGGAGCTAGCCTCTGCAGGTACCATATATAGATTGAGAGAGAAACCTAGACTCTCTCCAAGTTTGGATAAGCTTCCGGAGACATGTATTAATTGAAGCAGGCTTATGAAATATTTAAGCCCCAAACTGGAAGTTATATCGTGGGGAGGGGGAGGGTGTAGAGGTGGAGGAGAGGAGGAGGGAGGGGAATGACACCCTGGATAGTTTTGATAGCAAATCCGCAACAGCAAAAAGAATATCTGAACACTAAAAAAGACTCACTGTCAAACAAATCCAAAACACTTCTCTTAAGTTTCTTCACATCGTTCACAGTTAGAACTGCCCAGAAAATGGAATTTCCTTTTGGTGGGAAATTCTGATATTTCAGAATTTGCTTTTCTTGTGATCAGAATGGGGAAAAAAAAAAAAAGAAAAACCACCACCAAAATTTTCCCAAGGAACAAAAATTCTGAAAGATGTTGACACTGGACCATCAAAATGTTGTGTTTTGATAATGCTGAATTGTTAAAATATCATACAAAATATTAAGCATAATATATTTATTACATATACCATATAAATTTATCAATATTTTAAATATTTAAATATAGTATATTGAATGTGCTATATTAAAGTATCTTAATATAATATGAAACTCCAAAATGAATTGAAATGAAGTCAAAGCTAAAACATTTTTATTGCACTGAAAGGAGAGATTTGGAGCTGTTCATTTGAAAACTTTTCAATCAGCTCTATTTATAGCCATTTTAGATTTGAATCTGCTCTGGACAGTGTCTTCCTAAATGTTTGTGCTGCACCCAGCATATTCTGAGCACTACTGCAATACGGAAATCAAATAAATATAATCAAAACACAAATAGATAATCATCTGTTTCAGTCTAGACATTAGAAAGAAAAAAAATTATACAACGTCTCAGAGAAACGGTGCACATAAGAAATGAAACAGAGAATGGCAGTTAGCTGAACCCAAGCAGGGAAAATCTCAATGTTTCCATGCAGAGACAATGCCATCTCTTTTTAAATTGGATTGCTATTTACAGCTTGGATATTGACTAACATTTTCAGAAGTGCCTACATGATGCGGGAGCCTGAGTTCCACTGGAAGTCAAACAGACTTAAGCACCTCTGAAAGTTCTGCTCATTATGTTCACTAAAAATATGCACTTCATGCAAGGATCTGACCATACCCATGACAGGTCAATGGGAGTTAGGCATCCAATCCCCGCAGGCCTCTTTAGAGAACTCCAACGGTAGACACTGCAGTGATGAGGATACTGTTATGGATCATGTTAAACCTTGCTATCACGGGTCAGACATAACCTGCCATTCAGGATCAACCTAAAGAAGCCATTGTCCTCAGACAGCTTGGAACAATTAAGAAGCCTCCACCTGAAACATAGGCTTATGTCTCTTGTCAAAGACAGGCACATCGCAGGCCACTCAGGAATATGAGCTATGTGGACAGGGGCTTGGACAGAGAGACAAAAACAAAAAGGCAAGCAGATAGACCTGAGAGAAAACTAGCAGGATGCTTTTGGGCACAGGGTGTTGGCTGGAAAGGCAGGTTTGGAACAGTAAGCGAAGAAATTCCCTCCTGCTCTTTGATTCCTACGATGTTCAGGGAAACAGGACTTTGTGTATAATCTTTAAAAAGAAAAGGAGGACTTGTGGCACCTTAGAGACTAACCAATTTATTTGAGCATGAGCTTTCGTGAGCTACAGCTCACTTCATCAGATGAAGATCATGCTCAAATAAATTGGTTAGTCTCTAAGGTGCCACAAGTACTCCTTTTCTTTTTGCGAATACAGACTAACACGGCTGTTACTCTGAAACCTGTATAATCTTTGTGTAAACTGCATCAAAGAAAATTCCTGGCTCTATTGTCAATTTCTCCTTCTAACTAGAACAACCCACAGCGCCCTAAATTTGTCTAACTGCTCAGTAATGCGCGTAAAGGCTAGAGTTCCTAAGTTTTGCATACAGCACACACAAGACAGTTTGAATCAGGTAGATATTAATTGCAGCATTAAAACCTTTAATACATACCTGTCTTCAGTGTCCACCCCCCCCCCTCCATTTTGAAATGCAGTAAAAACATAGCTTAGGGTAAAGCATTTAGCTCTCAGGGAGCTGATAGAATATTACTATGTTCAGATTTCATGCACGGCCTGCTCTCGCAGGTGCAGAGCTAAAAGAAGACATCTCACTATTGACTAGTTTATCTCAATATAGCGTCTTGCAACTGCTTTAGTTTGAAATGAACTAGCTTTAAGAAAAAAGATCTTTAAAAATATACTTAATCAAGCAACAGACCCTGATATGTTCAGGCGGGTGTTTCTGAACATTTTTTGTACCATGTTACCCAGAACAAAGTTTATACACACACATACCAATTGGCACTCTGATGCTCAGCACCTATGAAAATCACTCATGCTGCTACAAGAAAAGGACTTGTTAGTCTCTAAGGTGCCACTGGTACTCCTTTTCTTTTTGCGAATACAGACTAACACAGCTTCTACTCTGCATGCTGCTACAGTGAATCTTGATGATTTGTAGCAATCAATCCCTTTGTGCATGCCCCTTTCTTGACCTTTCTCTGTACCTTCTTTTACGTCCAGAAAGCACCTTGAACACTGCAAAGAAATGTGATTGTCCCCCTCTTAGGTGCACTGAACTGATATATAATTAGTTAATATCAAATAATAATGAAAACAAGGCCCAAACAGTGTGGAACTTTACAGCTTTCAGCGAGGCAAGCTAGCTAAGACCATGTGGACAGGAGCTTAAAAAAATGAACCCCCAAAATCAGCACATAACAAGAAAACCCCAGCACTCCAGGAACACAAACAAAAGCGACCACTGTAAAAAGGCAGCACTTTTCCTTTAAACATCAAGGTTAAGCAGGGAAATACTAGAGAAGATTATAGCCAGAGATAAATGTCTTATGAGATAGGGTTCAAGGACACATTCATCCCAGACACTGCTTCATTGTCTTTCAGATGATCCTTCACTCTCCCCATCATTTTTTTGGTCGTTTGTTTTCTGTTCTCACACCATGAGAACTACAGGAACACCTCAACCACCCAGAAAAGCGGGTAACCTTTGAACACAGAGACAAGGCCCCAGTTACTGCAAGCTGGCATTCAGTGCACTGGAGAGCAAAATGGATGAACAGATGAGAGTGTCAGAGTGAAGAATGTGAGGTTAGCAGATGAAATACTAAGGTTAAGGCCCACAACTAGTGTGTGAAAAGCCAGTCAGGTCAGTAGTGAATCTGTATACCAGAGTTTGGATGTTGGGGTAGTGTGATTTATCTTCACACAGCAAAAAAGGGGCCTGCCTTTTAAGGCCCAAATATAAATATAACCAGGCTTTCTTCAGCCAGACTCCCAAGAACAAAGATATAAATTGTGCCTCACCTTGGCAAAACATTCTCAGAAGAAAACAAAGCCTGATTAGTTCTCTTCACTCTGGGTTTATTCCCATACTTCTTTCTTCAGTGACCACCACATGTCAGATTCAAACCCCAGCTCCAAGCACAGCATCCCTATTAATTAATTCTCCACAGCTGCCTCAACCTAGCTACACAGCACTCAGGGAACACAGCTGTGGCCATTACTGTCAGCCAAGGAGGAAATGTAACCCCTTCCCTGCCAGTTTCTGGGTCGTGTCTATACACCCCATTCCAAAGGGGAGAAAAATAACTAAAGGAACCAAAAGAACCAAGGAACAAAAATGGCATGAAGGTGGCTATTGTCAGCCACTCATTAGAGGGTAAAGACTGTACCTGGTGAACAGACCAAGAGCTTAATAGGTAAAAGTACCAGTTTCTTCAATTTTCTTATTCCCCATTTCATTTTGCATAATCACAGCACCTGGGACTTGGTGCCAATGACTCTTCTAAACAATCAGTTCAGTGCGTCTAAGAGGGGGACAATCATTTCTTTGCAGAGTGAAAATTAAAGTGGAAAAGGGGATAGAGAAATAAATTGCAAATAGCAAAGACATTACTGAAAGAGGCACATGGCAGTTCAATTCAGAAGCTTTGCAAAGTTAATTTTTAGTTCAAATTGCACACAGTAACTATATAATATACCTTATTGTACATTACTGCCACTAGGTTACACTTTAAAGGAACAGGAGACGTTGTCATAAATGAAGGCAATGAAAGAAAACTCTGATTGTCTTTATTCTGCAGCAAATCTCTCTTGCTGGGGAAGAGAGAACATATACTCTTCTTTTATCGTTTTATATACTATATTCTGTTGAGTAAGCTGATAAATTACAGTGAAAGTACCCTTTAATGGAAATGCAGTATTCTTGCAAAAATGCTGATAAACATGTTCCTTTGGAAACTGAATGGGTAATGCTCTCAGTAGGCCGTGATTCATTATTTGTTTGAAGACATGCATCACTCCAAATTAATACACCAGTATGTATCTAATGCAAACACAACAGCATATTTTCCTGGTGAAGACAAATAGCAAAAAACATTTGTGATGGGTATGTCATGTATTTAAACAGAAACTTCCTGGTGTTTGAACTTAATTCCTTGAGCCCAAGTTCCTTTATGCCACAGCAATAACAGAGAAAGGAACAGGAGAGTCCGTATTCAGGGAACATCATTGTTAATATTTATTTCCAACAGACAAGATAATGAAACAAATTGACCATTTTGGGACAATTTATAGGATCAATATTGCAAGCTCTTAACAGGCATAGCACTTACTAGCAAAAGTAGTCTAAATTATTGCATGGTAGTAATCACTACACCTGAGTGGAAAAAGTGTGCACAAATCTGGGAGCTATACTATGATCAGGAAAGAGAGAGACAGGGCGAAATGTTAGATCATCCCTTTCCTCCTCAGCAAGCGCAATATGCATTCCCTGACAGAAGACAGATATCAAACTAATTCTACTGCAGATCTTAGCCAAAAGGTACACAAGGGATACCAAAGCTGTCTTTACCAGCTCTCTTTGGGGTAAAGCTAGTCAGGTATTTAACTATTCACATCATAGTAACTCAGGATGGATGCTAATCACATAGTTTAATGCAACACTGGAGGATGTTCATTTCCATGGTGATATACATTGTTCAAGGAGTTAAACAGAATAGGAAAGGAAGAAAAAGGAATTTGGGGCGGATGGGGGGGGAATTACTTTGGCATAGCTGGAATGTGGCCATAGCACTGCTGCTAATACCCCTACTGTGAACTCTTGCAAAACGTGAAACTTGATCTTGACTATCCATAAGTGGCCAGGACAAGAATTTTACGTGTCATCCAAAGGAAGAGGCCATCTATAGCACCCTACCAGGATTTGGGTTTAGCACTCATTCTGAGATGAATTACCAGCACTTGCAAGCCTAAAACCCACATCTACTGACTCCTAGAAGGCTGCTTGGTCCACACCTCCATTAGGCAACTGTGGTACAGCAGTGAACAGCAGCCTGGAACCCTGCAAACCCAGGCTTCAGAGGCTGCCCCACCCACAGAGGCCCTGATTGGCAGCGATACTGGGTCCCCTCATTGGCTCAGGTAAGCTATTTAACAGCTGGAGGAAACAACTTGAGGCTGTCTGTACAACTAAATGGATGCTGGCTGGCTGGCTGGCTGACTACTGCAGGCAGACCCTGCTGTGTTTCTTGATATCTGGCCTTGCACTGGGTTCCCTTGTCCAGCTCCTAGGCCCTCTTTCTCACCCTGCCTCTGCTCTGCTACCCCCACATCGGCAGATCGATTGGGGTTTCTGACTTGGCACAGCTCATGGGCTCCAGCCTGACCCTTTGGTCTGACACCCCGGCGCTGTCTGTGGCTTCCGGCCTCGACTCATGCCCCACAGCTGTGACCGTGAAAAACACCACTTCCTACAGCATGCTGACTTTTTCTTAGACATTTTCCATGCAAGTCATGACCAGGTCCAACTTTTTTTGGTAAAACCTAAGATAATTGTCTCAGGTGGTACCCATACAAACTGAATTCACACCATGTTAATTCTGAGGCACAATCTTCTTTTGGCCTCAGCCATGCTTTTCCCCGCTTCCCCCCCCGCCTCCCCCCCCCGTAGTCCCACAGGACATACAGAGTGCAAGCTCAAAACGAGCAAGAGATACCTTAGATAGGTATCAGATGAAGTATATTTTGCAAAGCAGATAATTTTCCTTGCAAGCCCTATGCTGTTCTTCCATGGATAACTAGAGCACCATCCACTCAGCTCCACACCAAGTTGCTCACTTAAGTTTTTACCAGGTCAAAAGAATATGTTGGCACAAATATACTGGGCTGAGTTAGTGGTGGTTTTTTTTTTGTTTGTTTTTAACTGGCTGCCAGAAAAAAGCAAAAACAAATCATGTATAATTCAAACAAGCAAAAAAAAAATTAATTGCAACTAAAAGAGCTGTTTATGTTTTGGTGTTTGCAAATATTATGCTGCAGGTAACAGAAAACATCCTTCCTTTTGTGAAAGACAGCCAAGAATTAACTAGAGGCAAAGGAAAAGATAAAGATGATCTTTAAAGGAGGAATGTGTGGAAAGTGCCTTTGAGCTTTCTTTGTTGTGCCAGATTATATCTGCCAGTGGAGTGTAAGAAAAGTAAAACCTATTAAAAAAAAAATGGGGACAGATCCTCTGCTGGTGCAAATTGGCAGTTCTCCATTGACTACCTTGGAGCTCTTCTGATTTACATCCACTGAGGTTCTGGCTCATCCTGTGTGTGTTCTATCATAGCCTAAATCATTCACTTCAATATCTCATATTATACAGTAGGCTGTTTTGTGCTGTTGCTTTCCGGTCCTCTTTCTCCATAAGAAGAGCAGCTAATTAGCAGGCACCAAACCGGATGACAATTGGAAAGCCTGGCTCATGTCTCCTTTTAAAAAATTTCCTTTAAGTGGAGGCATTTGCAGAGTTACCAGATAAGCAGATTCAGTTGATGCACTCTTAGGGCTTGAGTCTCCCTCTCATTCACACTTGTGCAAGTCAGGAGTCACACCAGTGGTTCCAATAACATTTTGCACCACAGAGCATGTACTGAACAGAGTATACTCCAGATACAGTCAAAAGCAAACCAGACACGCAATTCTGTGCATGTCTTTAAAAGTAATGTTCTAATGGGTAGGGATGAATGTCACTGGATGCAGGTTCAGAGTGTGACTTTGACTATACATGTGTGCAAGGAAACAAAAGCCAGCTTCATAACTGTACTCAGACTACCTGGATCTTAGTTCCAGACAGATAAAAGCAAGTGATGCTACTCATTTGCTTACTGCTTCCCCAGACCAGATGGATGGGGAGTGGTAAGAAGTCAGTGGTACCTTGGCTCAACAGCATCTATTCTTAAGCCAGCATAGTGGAGCCAAATAAATGATTCTCCTGCTCCACAAAGCAAGGAAGAGGAAGCAGGGATGTTTCTGAGATACGGTGTCTCTAGGGACTACTCCTGAAGGGAAATGTCTTACATGACCCTCTGCTGAGGCTTGTGCCTACAGTCTCAATCTAGCCCATAGTAAGGTTTAAAAACTGGCTTTGTTTCTTTGCGTGGCAGGTATGCTGGTAATAAAATTGAGTTCTTCTATTTAACATCCACTGGCTGCCAGGTCCCCATCTCTTGCCAGTTGAAGGTCTGGGAGTTGATTTTCAAAACTATCAATGGGTGAGGAAAGACCTGGCTATAGCCATGATCGTATCTCCATCCACTAGCCACAAAAAAGAGGACCATATCCTCAATGGGTATACATTGGCAAAACTCTACTGAGTCGATGGAGCTATGCCAGTTTATGCCAGCTGGGGATCTGGCCCAGAGTGTCTTCAAGCTCATATAAACTACTTAGCATTAGTTTCAAAGACTGAGGTTGAAGAGGCTTTGACACATGATCTGGGAACATCAGGAGATAGACCTGGATGCAGTGGCTTGAATAATCAGCTGGAGACCATTATCAATTGAATAGGTAAAATTCTAGCCCCAGTAAAATCAGTGGGAGCCACAATTTCACCCCATAGGACAGTATCTTCAGAGCCAAAGGTGAACACCAGTTGAATTAGCTTTTGACTCTGTTGGTTAGATTCTGCTCTCCCGTACACCAATGTAAATCAGGTGCTCATTAGTCAGTGGAGTTACAGTAGGGTAAAATTAGTTCCAGTTCAAAATAAGGCCCAATAAATTGAAATGCACAGAGGTGGAGAGGAGCACCCATTGAGAGAGGTCATTATATTTCCTTCCACCAATATTTCAATGAAATATACACCAACAACAAATCAAACGCCCATTTACTATCTGGACAACAAAATTTTATTTACAGATCACACAGTGGTATTTTATAACAGTTGTGTGTGTGTTTATCACAAAAATGTCCCCCAGATACATGGTTTATAAATGCAATTGCTGAATTGTACTCTGTAACACTCAAGATAATCCTTATCCTACTTGTTATTTAGCAGTTGTTCTGGACTCTGCTTAATGCAGAAGAATTGATCTTTCAAGAAGAGTCCAAAACTCCTGACAGATAAGATTCAAGTTCCATCAGGCAGAAATGTTAGTCTAAAACCCTATCTGTGAATGAACACAACCGTTAGCCAGGAAGAAATGTGGTAGGCCAAATGGGGAAAATGTAAGATTATATTAATGGAAGGGAAATTGAGGGCAGTTGTCAGAGCAGAAGCTTACTTTGAGGAGGGCATCACAATTTCTAGGAAGAACAAGACTATTATTGGCCTAAGCCATAGCCAGAGGTGTAAATGCTGGCTTAGCTGGTCTGCATCAGCCCAGCACAGAGGGAATCTTCAGTGGCATTGTGACGGGTTGGATCACAGAAACCCCCTTAGGGTTGACAATTGATGTACCAAGACTACTTCTGCCCCTGCTTTCCCTGCCAGCTTGGGACTCCAGCACCCTGTCTTGCTGAGCCAGACACGCCCAACTGCTCCAACACAGACCCAGGGCGTGATCCACGTGCCCCAAAACTGCAGACCTAACTGAAAGCAACTTAAGAAGTGTTCCTGCCTTTAACACTCAGATGCCCAACTCCCAGTGGGGTCCAAACCCCAAATAAATCTGTTTTACCCTGTATGAAGCTTACACAGGGTAAACTTATAAATTGTTCACCCTCTATAACACTGATAGAGAGCTATGCACAGCTGTTTGTCCCCCCACCCCACCCACCGCGCAGGTATTAATACATACTCTGGGTTAATTAATAAGTAAAAAGTGATTTTATTAAATACAGAAAGTAGTATTTCAGTGGTTCCAGTAGTAACAGACAGAACAAAGTGAATTCCCAAGCAAAACTAAATAAAACCCGCAAATCTATGCTAATACAGTAAGAAGCTGAATACAGTTAAAAATCTCACCCTCAGAGACGTTCCAATAAGCCTCTTTCACAGACTAGCCTCCTTCTAGTCTGGGTCCAGCAAGCACTCACCCCCCTGTAGTTACTATCCTTTGTTCCAGTTTCTTTCAGATATCCTTGGGGATGGAGAGGCTCTCTCTTCAGCAAGCTGAAGACAAAATGGAGGGGTCTCCCAGGGGTTTAAATAGACTTTCTCCTGTGGGTGGATCCCCTCTCCCCTCCCCCCCCCCCCCCCCCCCGTGTAGAATCCAGGTACAAAATGGAGTTTTGGAGTCACATGGGCAAGTCACATGTCTATGAATGACTGAGTTTCTTACCAGCCAAGCCACATTCCTGGGAAAGCTCAGATGTGGACTGGCATCTTCAAGATCCATTGTCCGTTAAGTGCTTCTTGATTGGGCATTTAACTTGCACATTCCTTTCTCAAAAAGAAAAGGAGTCCTTGTGGCACCTTAGAGACTAACCAATTTATTTGAGCATGAGCTTTCGTGAGCTACAGCTCACTTCATCAGATGCATACCGTGGAAACTGCAGCAGACTTTATATATACACAGAGAATATGAAACAATACCTCCTCCCACCCCACTGTCCTGCTGGTAATAGCTTATCTAAAGTGAGCAACAGGTTAGGCCATTTCCAGCACAAATCCAGGTTTTCTCACCCTCCACCCCCCCACACACAAATTCACTCTCCTGCTGGTGATAGCCCATCCAAAGTGACAACTCTTTACACAATGTGCATGATAATGAAGTTAGGCCATTTCCTGCACAAATCCAGGTTCTCTCACTCCCTCACCCCCCTCCTTTTCTTTTTGCGAATACAGACTAACACGGCTGTTACTCTGATTCCTTTCTCAAGAAGCCGACCAAATGCTTACAAGGGCTACTTAAAACTCAAGCCAGTACACACCCAATATTCATAACTTTGAACACAAAAATGATGCATGCATACAAATAAGATTAATAGATTCAGTAGATCATAACCTTTACAGAGATATGCTACATGGCATATGTAGCATAAAACATATTCTAGTTATGTCATATATACATTCATAAACATATTTCCATAAAGCCTTATGGGGGGCACCGTCACACGCATAAACCAGTAATATTTCCTCTGCTACTTTCCCTGGCTCCAGAGATAATTTTTTTTCCTGCTCGAGAGAGGGGTAGTGATTTACGGCTAGCCTTTACCATGCTATACTGTGCTGGCGAGCAAATAAGTGCGGACTGAGACAAGTCTCTTCCCAGTCCCTGTTCACCGCCACTTACTCCTACACATCAGCACTCCATGGTACAGGAGCCCACACAAAGGTGTAGGGGAGTTCTTACTCCTTTGTTACTCAATTGCATCGATGCATAGTCCACATCACAATCCAAATCACAGAGCTCTGTATGGATATTGCTCTTGATTTTGCCTTTGCTCTGTTTCATTTCATGACTCCTAGTTACCTCCCCTTGGAGCACACTAAATAATCTTTTTCCCTCCATGGTGCTTCCACTTTTCAAGTATACGCTGATGGTTATTATACCCCCCAGTTTAGTCATCATTTACCCAAGCTATACATATTGAGTTCTTCTAATCTCGCCCCTTGTAAATCAAGCTCTCCATCCCCTGAATCATCTCCACTACCCTTCTCTAAGTTCCCTCTAGCAGTGTGGTCCTTCTGGCATTGCCATCTATTCCCTCTTAGTTTCTATTCGCACTGCCAACCACTCTTATTGGTAACAGAAGTGATATATCAAACATTGGGATGCACCATATATTTTGTAAATTACAACAGTCATTTTGTTGTACTATTCTGACCCATTTATGATGTTGTTTTTATTCTGCCTGTTCATTTAATTCCTCTCCTGCTCACAAGCTCACTAACCTGCAAGGAAGGGAAGGATGACCAGATAATCAAAATACAGAATACTAAAAAGGTCAACATAATACAGCACAGTACCTGAGCTCCTAGAATATATTAGGTATTAAAATTTCGATATCTTATGCTTCTGAGAAGAGAAAGAGAATAAAAAGAGCAAAGGATGGAACTTTAATCCATTCAAGTGTCAAAGACTGAAATGAAGGAAGAGAAAGGTACAGTCTGATCTACACATTTTAAGATCTTCTAAGAGGATGGGTTGTCCGTATCCACCATGAGTTAAATATGGAAAGAAATAAAGGCCTTCTGTGCCCAAAAGACATAAGGTCTGGTATGAATGGCCTGCAGAACCTGGGGCATGATCTAAAGTCCATTGAAGTTAACAAAAAGACTTCCATTGACATCACATGGGCTTTTCATCAGGCCCTGTTGGGACAGGAAGAGCTACAAAGCAAATTTCATCATTGAAGGTCCTTCATTGAATGTATCCTGCCTCAGAACCCAGATCTTCAGAATTAGGGGCTGTTAGTGAAAGCACATGAGCTCATCACAACTGTTGCGACAGCATGCACAGAGTATGAGAGCTTCAAAAAAGAATTTAAACCACACAGGGCATAAGGGCTTGATCCTGCACCACTGGAATGGGAGCCGAAGGGGGCTGTTCAGAGCTATATGAACACCCTTGACTTACACTCTTTGGAGCAGTGATGTATATAAGCATGAGACAAAGCCCAGTCTTACTACTTATATAACTATAGTGAGTAAAAGGCCCCAACTAGAATGGTGTTGGTTCTGTACAAACAAAAGTAGAGAGAGCCCTCGCTGTGAAGACCTTACAGTTTAAATAGACAAAACAGATAAAGGGCGGGAGGAGGAAACAGAAGCATAAAAAGGTGAAATGACTTGACCAAAGTCACACAACTGATCAGTGGCAGAGCTTGGAACAGAACCCAGCTCTCCTGAGTTCCAAGCCAATATCTGGACTATGCTGTCTCCCCAGTCAATAGCAGCCTTTACTTTGACTTAAATGGGCTTTGGATCAGGCCTTAATAGACCTCCAGCTGATTCTGCTGAGCAAGCTGGAAGAAGGCTTTTTGTGACAGAGTGCACTGCAATAATCCAGTCTGAAGTTTGCTGTTAAAATGAGAGTTTCCCCAAGACCCTGACCTGACCCTTACTTCAAAAGCAGGTACCATTAAAGCTGCTTCAGTGGGCTGCCTGGGCTGCAGTTCAGACAGCAAAGCCAGATTCTTGCATTGGAGATTTCAATCATCTGCTGCAACACAAACCCCTAAGTAAGCAGCTTTCGTGGAAAGATTCAAGGCCTCTGTCTGCTTTCACTTACATAGGTGTAAATCCAGACTACCATCAACAGAGTTACACTGGTGTAACAAAGTGGGCAAAGGCTCTGGGATCCCACAATGCCTGGGTCCTCCCACAAAGCAGCTGAAATGTAGTAAAAACAACACACGCAGTGGAACTCCCCTTATACTGAAGCAGACTGAAAATCTCAGGGTATGCGTACCGTGCAAGTGGTGGGATAGTTTGTAGCTCAGGTAGATGTGCCTGCACGAGCTTTGATCCAGCTAACTCAGGAAACGTAGCAGGGAGGATAGGGTGGCACTGGCTGTACAAGCCCACCTGGTCCTCCCGGGCCTTGCTCGCCCATGCTGCCAGGTCCTCCTAAAATTGCTCTTTTTAGTGAACCAGAATAGCTTAGAGACCGCCTGGTATGTTTACACAAGCTGCACATCACACTCCTGGTTGCAGTGTAGATGTAGCCTCAGATTGTTTCAAGCCATCGCAATGTGCCAACGGCAGTGTCTGTCTGCACGGAGAAGTTATTCTGTGAAAAATACTATCTTACTTTGGAAGGGATCCACTATGTACTGAATCGCGCCAACGTGACGTCACATCCTTGGGAGCGTCATCAGCAATAGGCACTAATCCTGGGACCTCTGTATCGAAACGCAGGGGCCGCTGCTTCCTGAGCTGAATCTCTCAGCTCTCTCAGCCAAGCATGCAGCTGGCTCATCAACCTCAGAATCAGGGGGTAGCCGTGTTAGTCTGTATCCAAAAGAACAACAAGGAGTCGGGTGGCACCTTAAAGACTAACAGATTTATCTGGGCATAAGCTTTCGTGGGTAAAGAACCCATTTCTTCAGATGCATGGAGTGAAAATTACAGATGCAGGCATTATTATACATGAAGAGAAGGGAAGTTTCAGAGTAGCAGCCGTGTTAGTCTGTATTTGCAAAAAGAAAAGGAGGACTTGTGGCACCTTAGAGACTAACCAATTTATTTGAGCATAAGCTTTCGTGAGCTACAGCTCACTTCATTGGATGCATACTGTGGAAAGTGTAGAAGATCTTTTTATATACACACAAAGCATGAAAAAATACCTCCTCCCACCCCACTCTCCTGCTGGTAATAGCTTATCTAAAGTGATCACTCTCCTTACAATGTGTATGATAATCAAGCCGTCACCTTCAGCCGCCAACTAAAACCCCTCCAACGCATTATTAGGGATCTACAACCTATCCTGAAGGATGACCCAACACTCTCACAAATCCTGGGAGACAGGCCAATCCTTGCCTACAGACAGCCCCCCAACCTGAAGCAAATACTCACCAGCAACCATACAACAGAACCACTAACCCAGGAACCTATCCTTGCAACAAAGCCCGTTGCCAACTGTGCCCACATATCAATTCAGGGGACACCATCACAGGGCCTAATCACATCAGCCACACTATCAGAGGCTCGTTCACCTGCACATCCACCAATGTGATATATGCCATCATGTGCCAACAATGCCCCTCTGCCATGTATATTGGCCAAACTGGACAGTCTCTACGTAAAAGAATAAATGGACACAAATCAGATGTCAAGAATTATAACATTCATAAATCAGTCGGAGAACACTTCAATCTCTCTGGTCACTCGATCTCAGACCTAAAGGTCGCAATATTAAAACAAAAAAACTTCAAATCCAGACTCCAGCGAGAAACTGTTGAATTTTGGAATTCATTTGCAAATTGGATACAATTAACTTAGGCTTGAATAGAGACTGGGAGTGGCTAAGTCATTATGCAAGGTAGCCTATTTCCCCTTGTTTTTTCCTACCCCACCCCTGATGTTCATGTTAAACCCTGGATTTGTGCTGGAAATGGCCCACCTTGATTATCATACACATTGTAAGGAGAGTGGTCACTTTAGATAAGCTATTACCAGCAGGAGAGTGGGGTGGGAGGAGGTATTTTTTCATGCTTTGTGTGTATATAAAAAGATCTTCTACACTTTCCACAGTATGCATCTGATGAAGTGAGCTGTAGCTCACGAAAGCTTATGCTCAAATAAATTGGTTAGTCTCTAAGGTGCCACAAGTACTCCTTTTCTTTTTGCGAAGAGAAGGGAGTTACCTTACAAGTGGAGAACCAGTGTTGACAGGGCCAATTCGATCAGGGTGGATGTAGTCCACTCCCAATAATAGATGAGGAGGTGTCAATTCCAGGAGAGGCAAAGCTGCTTTTGTAATGAGCCTCGGAATCTGGCCTAGACACCACAAGAGGAAAGAGCACCACACTGAGTGGGTGTGGGTTACATGACCAAACTGCACTCACAATGCTATTAGATAAATATCCAATTATGTCTGGTTCAGCTACAGCTTCCTGTGCTCCGGTGGCCTGTTGGAAGATAACTCCTAACCGTGGCATGATTGCTGATGCTTGGCTCTTACAGAGATCTACAGTGCATTATCGAGGAAGGTCATTATCATTGCCCCTGGTTTACAGATGGGGAAAACGAGGCACAGAGAGGTGAAGTGACTTGCCCAGGGCAACACAGCAGGTCTGTAGCAAAGTCAGGACCCCTCGTCTAGGACTCTATCCAATGGGCTGTGCTGCCTCCCTGTCCCAATTTGCCAAACCACTTTCTCCTCTTTAAAATCTTCCTCAAGACACATTTCTTCTGCATTGCCCACCTGGTGTGAGTCAACAACAAAAGCTGTTCCTTTCTCTGATGTGCCTGCTTCCCTCTTCAATGGGGCTTAAGCACCTATCCTGCTTTGGTCCTTTTATAAAGCACACTAGACAAACCTGGTAAGTCGCTTGACCAAAGTCACAAAGGAAGTCTATGGTAGGGCAGGGAACCGAACCCAGGTCTCATAAGTCCTAGTCTCTAACTGCTGGACCATCATCCCTTCATTTAGGAGGAAGATTCAGGAGAAGATTGCTTATATGAACCTCACTTATCACTCTGCCTCTGTAATATGAAACAGGGTCATGTTTCCAGCAGATTTCAGATTAATGAGATTTGGTCTCTCCACCTGTGCCTGCCTGTGCATAAGGGAAGTCAGCCCTTTTTAAACAAAAATATTCATTTCTCAGACTGGAACTAGAGGAGTTTGTTGGGGACAGAGGGGCAGCTGGCTTTCCAACGACTGGCTTTCAGCAGGAATTTACACATACATTTTTACTGCAGGACATGTTCATTCTCTCAGAAGCACCTGGCATTGGCCACTGTCAGAAGACAGGACACTGGACTAGATGGTTTGACCCAGTATGGCTGTTCTTGTGTTTTTATGTTTATCCTCTGGCAGAACTTGCCTTGTCTGTAAAAGACATCTGTGACCACATCTGGCAAGCGACTTGAGTATATGTTGCATTCTACACCCAAGGACAGACATCCAGATCTTGGACTGCAAGGTCAATGGAGTTGTAATGCTTGATTAGATGAGCAACTAGAATTGGTCAAAACCTTTCAAATGAAAAATTTCAGTGATGGAAAATGTATCTTTACCAAAAATGGAAATGCATGGAAAATGTCTATTTCATTTAAACATATCAGTTTTCCACTCAGCAGAATCAAAGTGGGGGGGTGCGGGGGGGAAATGCTTCAAATAGGCATTTTGAAATGAAAGTTTTGATTCAAAATGGCAATTCAAGATGAAAAATTCTATTCTGAGATGTCAAATTATTTCCATCAAAAATAATGAAATTTTACATTTTGACATTATCAATTTGAATTTGTTTTTTGTTTTGTGAAAATTTTCCATATTTCAACTTTTTGTTCCTATTTGGAACGGAAAGTAGGTTTGAAATGTTGCAATTTCTGACAAATGGAAAATTCCATTTTTTTCAAAGAGTTCTTTTTCCCAAAGCCTTTGGGACAAAACAAAGTTCTAATATAATGCAAACAATTGTTTAATGGCATGTTCAATAGAGTACACAATTGTAGTACCAACAGACCCTGGTCATCGGGATCGAACCTGGGACCTGTGGAGCTAAATGCGTGAGCCTCTACTGGCATGAGCTAAAAACCACATGACTCATTAAACTCTAAGTGGTCTTGGTGCCACTAGAGGGGGACAGAACACCATACCCAAGAGGCGTGTGGGTTACACAATGTTTTAGCTGTCCTGCTATTATAGGGGCATAACTGCAAAATACAATAGACAGTGACTTTGCTTTACAGTCTTACCCATTATTTATAAGGTCAGCAATGATATAAACTCTGAGTCTTAACTACATGGCAAGGGACAGTTATCAGGCTGCAAGGGAACTGGTGAATAATGGAAAACTTTGTCCTTTGGCTATGCATCTGCAGACTGAGAGCCGATAGATGGATAGGTAGTGATGGCAAACCAGGACTTCCTTAATCAATTACTTTCATTTTTCATAGTGGTGTAATGAATATCCAGGGACTGTTTAATGCCAAGCATGGGGAATAAATAAAGCATAGCAACTGTATGTTTGAGAGTGAGGATCTTATGCAAACTGTAGAAACATGACACTGATTTTTGTCCAACAGTCACTCCCGGTGTAGGAATATATCTGTTTCTCTAATGCATAGGAAAGCAGAGGTATTCTGAGCTGCAATTTAAGTTTGAATATGTATTCAGACTTGCCCAAAGTTTGAAGCTGTTATGTTGAGCACTGGTTTTGGGTCTGTTCTTATCAGAGTTCTAACCTAAAGCCAAGGTTTTTAACAGTCACCACAGCGATTGGGGGGAGGAAAAAGAGTGGGATGCCATTTTTTTTGAAGCCCCAACTTCATGCATTAGAGGAGCCTGCTTTTCAGAAAGAACTGAGCACCCACTGAAAATCAAGCCCCTTTGAGGTGTCAAGTGGCCCCCCCAAAAAAACAAAAACAAAAACCTAAAGCTCCCCCTCCAAAAAATCACTAGTCACCTCTGAAATTCTTGGCCTAACTGCACGTGGAAGACTTTTGGATAATTTGAATTAACTTCAGCTAAATATACAGACTGAACTTTTAAAAACTCTCTACAGGAAATTGATGGTAGATGGGCATGTAGATCACCAAGGAGGGGTGAAACATCTCTGCCTGATTCACCACTGCATTGCACTTGTATTTTATAATGATGTAGAGTTCCAACTCTATTAGAATCACACCCTGTCATTCCACTGGAGTGACACTGTGATGAATCAGGCCATTAGACTGTTCCATCCTCATGCAAGGCAGACTTCTGAACTTTTAAGGTCTGCTCATCCCCCAAAATGTGTCCCTCTATAATAATAGCAGTACAGAAGCTCAGATTGTGATGCATGTCCAGGACTTTGCTTAATATTTGTCTTTTATTCATGTGAATATTTATGCCATCAGTGAGATAACTTTCCAATTCCATTTACTTGCTTCAAAGAAACTAATCAATACCATAGTAAATGCTACAATATTTGCTCACTTATGGGTTCAAAATAAAATCACACTGGAGAGGAGGATATGTTACCATAGGAATAACCATTCCTGCTAAGACACAAAATATTACACACATTTTGGAAGAGATGGAATTCATGTAAAGTATTTTAAAAAAAAAAAAAACTGCACGAAATGGGACGAAGCTCCCTTGGGTTCCCACCTATCACAATTATCTGAGACAAAGAGAGAGCGAGAGAGCGAATCCCATTATTTATTTAGGATCAGATTCTGTTCTCAGTGACACCAGTATAAATCAGCAGTAGCTCCACTGAAGTCATAAGTAGCCATCTGGTAGAGTCAATCCAACCCCACAGTCAACTTGGCTATTAAGCTGCACAAATCATTGCCAGCAGAGTATGTGAGTGGAACTGAAGAAAAACAGTCAGGTTTCAGGAGGGACCTCGATTGCTGAGAGTCTACAGGCTCAGGAATGCAAACTGGGGCCATGTGCTTGCCAGATAATCAACGTGTTTAATAAAGTTCTGTTGAGTGTTACGCTGCATTCTGTATGCCTAATAAAAACAACCCAGATCTACTGCTCTGCCGTGCAAGGCTCCGGAAGTGCTCCTACATTAGCTACATTTGGTTTTGCCCTGAACTATAATCTCTCAAAATTCTGTTATGGTAGGAAAAGGACTATGAAAACATGTCGCCTTCTTACCTAACAGTTTGTGTGGATTCAGTGTCCTCTCTCTCTGTTTAGTGCAAAAACAAAACATAAGCGTTAATGACTTTTTCCTACGTGTTAGTACCGCAGAGGCAGCAGAGCAATAGAAGGATGAGTTCGATTAGATTCTGGCTCATGCATCAACAACAGATTTTGTAACGAAGGCCATGTCCACACCAGGGCTTTGCTCTGATTTCAGTCAGTGGTGGCCAGGCACCCAGACAGACCCCTAGTGTAGACAAGATAATTTGCTATAAACCAATTTGCACCAGTGCAATTTATCCTGGGTGCAAGCAGCCGTGTAAATAGGAGCTTTCCCCTGTTTACATTAAGGCTGGTGCAGCTGTAGCTCTGGCTGGTCACTGATGGCTGAAACAGGTAGACAAAGTCTAACTTTACAGTTGCAGAACCAAGTTCTACTCTCAGCTACACCTGCAGAGAGAAATGAAAATAGGACACAGGATAAAAGGTAGCCGACAGAATGTTATTCCTGATGATGATGTATATGCAGAAAAAAGCCCTTTGTACGCTGTGTATGTGTGACAGGTTTCACAGTAGCAGCCGTGTTAGTCTGTATCCGCAAAAAGAAAAGGAGGACTTGTGACACCTTAGAGACTAACAAATTTATTTGAGCGTAAGCTTTCGTGAGCTACAGCTAACGTATGCTCAAATACATTTGTTAGTCTCTAAGGTGCCACAAGTCCTCCTTTTCTTTTTGTGTATGTGTGGTTTGCAGTCCTAATTAGCTTTTTGGCAAAGGGCCTTTTGCCTGCTATATGTTTGTACAGCACTTAGCACAACAGAGAACAGAGCTGAAACTGAAGAACGTAAGCAATAATGAATATGTTCAATAACGGGAAATACCTAAAATGCAGACACGCACACCCCTCCCACCACGATGACAATTTTACAGAGCTGCTTTTCAGACAAACTTTAAAGCACCATGATGGAAGAGATTAAAACACCCTTCGGTAAATTTTTATTGGGACGCCAATATGGACTTCCTAAGATGTGCCCAAGGGGCTAACTCCCGATGTTAAGATAGGGAAGATTCCAGCATTCCAGGCCAAATCCTCAGCAGGTATAAATTGCCACAGCTGCATTGATCTCAGTGGAGCCACATGGATTTATACAAGCTGAGACTCTGACCCTAAATATTTAGTTCACCTATTTGATATTTGCTGAGTTCCAAGATAAGCATCACCTACTATAGAAAATAAACATCTAGTCACGTACCTTACCATACGACTGAGGCACTTTGTCCCTCTTATTTAGAGAGCAGGCCACAAATGTTGTAACTATGCTGAAGTACAATACTAGCTTGTTCTCCAAGGAATCACAATAAATTTATCAAAAGGACACACAGTACCCAAGCTCTTATCTCTCGATTTATGGGGGATATTACATCAGCAAAATTGAACTCGGAAACAGAGCAGGAGCACACCTCAGATAAAGCCAGCAGCCCGCAAGCTCTCATATTAACCCACCCAGTGCTGAAATATACTTGATAACTAAAAAGTCATACCAATCTGGCTTAGAAAAGCAATCAGCACTGTATCTGACATCTCATTCAAACTATGAGTACCTTAAACCAAGTGATCATACACTAGTGCATATGCCAAGGTCTTGTTCCAATTTAGAATATTTAATTTAAAAAAAACATTAAGGCTGGAATTTTCAAACGCATCTAAGGAGGTAGGTACTCAAATACAATGGGAGTTGGGTGTCTAACTCTGTTAGGCTCCTTTGAAAATCCCAGCCTCAACTGAAGGTCTAAGAAATGCATAGAATCTTGAGAGAGCTCTCCCCATTGGAAAGACTTCTACTGTAAGTCGATTTTCTGTTAATGAATTTTGATGGTGGAAATGGGTGAATAATTCAAAGGAAAACATTTACTCAGCAGATTTAGTCACATTTCTATCAGCCGTTTACAATTTTCGAGAAATTATTCGCTCTTAAAAATGATTCACTGAATACTTTGTGAATAATTCTTTGTATATCACTAATGTGTGAGTGGTCTGCTGTAAGCATTTAAGAGGTGAACCACACTGGTTGGTTTTGAAGGGGCTTAGACTGATATATGGTCTTGTGGTTTAGGCAGTAGACTGGGATTCATGAGATATGAGGTCAGCTCTCGTCTCTGGCGCAGATTACCTCTGTAACCTTGGGCAAATTGCAATCTCTCTATGCCTATCTCACTACCTACACTGAAGGGTAACCCTCCACCCTGAGAGGAGATAGCGAGGTTGACAGACCTAGTTACGGACTCTTGAGGAGGTGGATTACCATCGGCGTACGTAGTGCCTACACTGAAGTGCTATAGTGATGCTGCTGTGGCATTTCAAGTGTAGACACAGCCAGCTGCAGTGCAAGTGTTCCCATTATGCCTCCAACTTGGCCTGAAAATACAACTTTTAGGGGTGAGAGAGATGAGTCACGTCTCCACCCCAGTATAGGCCCTGATCCAACTTCCATGAAAGTGAATGGAAAGTGACTCCTCTCGGAGCTGGATCAGGACCTTAGTTTCCAACAGCTAATGCCAGTTGTAAAGATATAGATACCTGGCCATTGGGAACTGTACTGAAAACACCGACTCACTTCCCACAGAACACAGAATAGCCCTCACCCTGGAAGTACTTTGCCATCAGTTCAAATCCAATCCAGGTTGGCAGTTATTGAATCTAGCAATGAAAGGTTCTGTGTCCTATGATTCCCTGATCCCTATTTATATCATTAACTGTTGATAATGTTGAGCTACTGGACATTTATATGGTGGAACATATGGAGGTGTATCCACAGTCATGGCTAACTCTGTCCCTATTTCAGAGACACAGAATTACAAGCTGCCTTTGTATTTTTGAGCATAGCAATTTTCTTTCCTCTGGGGAAACGCAGAATTTGTGAGCCTAACAAGATATTTGTTTAAAGTTTGAGCAACTGAAATGTTGCTTCTCTTGGGAGGCACAGACCCCACTGACTACATTTTAAAAGCAAAAAAAAAAAAAACCCCAAAAAACCCTAATGATGGATAATCCTGTCATCATACAGGACACCGGATAGGACAATTACGAGGCAACACAGATGCTAAGGATATTTGGATGTGTTGACATAGCTCTAGACGATCATTACTAAAGTGACAGTGAAATAGGAACTAGAGCCATATGTTTTATGGCTCTCTTGTACCCTATTTCTTAGGCTGACAAAACATACCTACTTTTCTGTTTCTGAATTGATGCTGAATTCTCAGCATCCAAATCCAATGACTACAATATCACCAACCTATTCATTTACATTTAAAGCAGTTAAATGTCTTTGAAGAGTCTATTCTTCTACTCCATTATCCAGAAAAGACTGACAGTAGTGAGTACCGGAGGGCTATGTGGTCGGTAATTTATCCCTAGACTACTCATTTGAATATGGATCAGGTCAGCCAAAGTGACCTAATATTATTGGACCAGAAGATCCTTAGCTGATGTAAATGGGTGCAACAACATTGACTTCAATGGAGCTACTCTCATTTACACCAGCTGAGTAGTTGGCTCATTTTAAGGGGCTTCATCAAATAAATAGGGTGGTGTCTGCCAGTGCAGACGAATGTCCCCTTTACAAATTCCAGTCAAGATGCACTGATCGCATCCTTGTTGGCTGTCACAACAGAGAAGTCAAAGGTTATTTCCTAATTTTCCATGACAGGGTTTTCTTGCACCTTCCTCTGAATCACCTAGTTCAGGATACTGGAGTAGATAAATGGATCATTGACCCAATCCAGCATGGCTGCCCTTATATTCTCACATCTGGATTAAGCTGCTGTCTTTGTTTGTTTGTTTTTGCCTTCTCCTTCCTGGATCTCTGTCAAGATGCCATGTGTTCTCACTGACTGCCAAACAACAGAAATATCCACAGGCGTTTCTGGGCAATTTCCACTCTTACTGGTTTATCATGGTCATGGGGGTGGAACACACAATCAGTGATTTATTGAGCGGGCAACTAAAGAAAATTAACATTTCCACTGCCCTCTGAAGAGCAGACAATACTGTTGCAATGTTTGGAACACTTAATTCTCACCATAAAGGGATCGATCCACACACTATTGGGCCCAAGGCTTACTACTGTGAGAATTCCCATGGGTTTGGATATGATTCATGACTTGACTTGGGCAAATAATGTTTTTTGTTTTGGTTTTTTGGCTCATTAGCAATTTCAAAAAGTCAAAACCAAATTTCCAAGTGACATTTTTGAAAATTTCCAGCAAAATCAAAAAGTAAAATAAAATAATAATGATAATAACCATATTTCCGGGGCAAGTGAAATGTTTCATTTTGACAAAGTTGAAATATTTTTTTATTTTGACCATTTTTGAAATGTTTAAAAATACATTTAAAGAATGTTTTTACTGAAAAATCACTCCAAATAAACAAACAAAACCCCCCACAACTTTTTTCCCAAAAAATGTTTAAACAAAATGTTTTGAGGGGGTTTTTTTTTTAGAAATTTTGTTGTTGTTGTTTTCAGAACAAACAATTTGGTGACATGGACACAAATTCATGAAACATTTTGGTGTCACTAAATCTGCATTTTTTTTTTACCGAAAAAAAGTTTTGTCTGAAAATTTTTGCCTAACTCTGCCCAGGACTTCAAGAGGGCGATTCAGAGTAAGCTCTGTGCTCAGCAGTGAAGGGTTTGCAGAATCAGCCTCTACGAGTGAATGTGGGACAGAATCAGGGCCATCCCTAGCTATTCTGGGGCCCTACGCAGCCCCCTCACAAGAGGGGGGCAGGCCTCCACGGGGGGGTGGGGTGGCTTAGGGGGCAGAGGGGAACCGCCCCCCAGTACTCTAAGGCGGTGCGGCTGGGGTTGGCGCTGCACTTCCCACCGCCAGTGAATGCAGACCTGGCCCTTCTGCAGTCCTCAAGGGAGTGGGGGCAGGGCTGGGGCGGAGCAGGGGCCCCAAATTTCCTGGTGCCCTACGCAGCCGTGTGTTTTGCATATGGATAGGGACAGCCCTGGGCAGAACTGAGAGAACCAATGTAACCATTTCAGACTGAGCTTCTAAAGCTTTAACTGGCTATTAACCCAGCTGAGAGGTGGTCTGTCCTAACATCTTCCCCAATCTGTAAACACAGGGCTCCGCTGGATCGGAGAACAAGTCTCAGGGGACAAGTCTCACCTCCACCAATTTTGGAAACCAATTTTCTACATGTTACATAGCTCTAAAAATGTTTCCCGTTCAAACATCCTGCAATAACCATGGTAACCAGATAGTTTTTAGCTTTTGGTGGAGACCACCCACCAGCTCCTTTGGTAAAATATCAAGGAGATGATGGGACATAGATGTAATATACCTGCCTAGACACTTCTGAGCATGTCTGTGTCACCACAGGCCACCAGTAAATCACCAGCTTCCATGAGCAAGGTGGATGCAGGAAAGGAATTGAGTTGAGGGATATTTGAATGAGAATTCAGAGTAACAGCCGTGTTAGTCTGTATTCGCAGAAAGAAAAGGAGTACTTGTGGCACCTTAGAGACTAACGAATTTATTTGAGCATGAGCTTTCGTGAGCTACAGCTCACTTCATCAGATGCATACCGTGGAAACTGCAGCAGACTCTATATATACACAGAGAATATGAAACAATACCTCCTCCCACCCCACTGTCCTGCTGGTAATAGCTTATCTAAAAGCCATTTCCAGCACAAATCCAGGTTTTCTCACCCTCCACCCCCCCACACAAATTCACTCTCCTGCTGGTGATAGCCCATCCAAAGTGACAACTCTTTACACAATGTGCATGATAATGAAGTTAGGCCATTTCCTGCACAAATCCAGGTTCTCTCACTCCCTCACCCCCCTCCAAAAACCCACCCCCATACACACACAAACTCACTCTCCTGCTGGTAATAGCTCATCCAAACTGGCCACTCTCCAAGTTTAAATCCAAGTTAAACCAGAACATCGGGGGGGGGGGGGTAGGAAAAAACAAGAGGAAATAGGCTACCTTGCATAATGACTTAGCCACTCCCAGTCTCTATTTAAGCCTAAATTAATAGTATCCAATTTGCAAATGAATTCCAATTCAGCAGTTTCTCGCTGGAGTCTGGATTTGAAGTTTTTTTGTTTTAAGATAGCGACCTTCATGTCTGTGATTGCGTGACCAGAGAGATTGAAGTGTTCTCCGACTGGTTTATGAATGTTATAATTCTTGACATCTGATTTGTGTCCATTTATTCTTTTACGTAGAGACTGTCCAGTTTGACCAATGTACATGGCAGAGGGGCATTGCTGGCACATGATGGCATAAATCACATTGGTGGATGTGCAGGTGAACGAGCCTCTGATAGTGTGGCTGATGTTATTAGGCCCTGTGATGGTGTCCCCTGAATAGATATGTGGGCACAATTGGCAACGGGCTTTGTTGCAAGGATAAGTTCCTGGGTTAGTGGTTCTGTTGTGTGGTATGTGGTTGTTGGTGAGTATTTGCTTCAGGTTGCGGGGCTGTCTGTAGGCAAGGACTGGCCTGTCTCCCAAGATTTGTGAGAGTGTTGGGTCATCCTTTAGGATAGGTTGTAGATCCTTAATAATGCGTTGGAGGGGTTTTAGTTGGGGGCTGAAGGTGACGGCTAGTGGCGTTCTGTTATTTTCTTTGTTAGGCCTGTCCTGTAGTAGGTAACTTCTGGGAACTCTTCTGGCTCTATCAATCTGTTTCTTTACTTCCGCAGGTGGGTATTGTAGTTGTAAGAAAGCTTGACAGAGATCTTGTAGGTGTTTGTCTCTGTCTGAGGGGTTGGAGCAAATGCGGTTGTATCGCAGAGCTTGGCTGTAGACGATGGATCGTGTGGTGTGGTCAGGGTGAAAGCTGGAGGCATGCAGGTAGGAATAGCGGTCAGTAGGTTTCCGGTATAGGGTGGTGTTTATGTGACCATTGTTTATTAGCACTGTAGTGTCCAGGAAGTGTATCTCTTGTGTGGACTGGACCAGGCTGAGGTTGGTGGTGGGATGGAAATTGTTGAAATCATGGTGGAATTCCTCAAGGGCTTCTTTTCCATGGGTCCAGATGATGAAGATGTCATCAATATAGCGCAAGTAGAGTAGGGGCTTTAGGGGACGAGAGCTGAGGAAGCGTTGTTCTAAATCAGCCATAAAAATGTTGGCATACTGTGGGGCCATGCGGGTACCCATAGCAGTGCCGCTGATCTGAAGGTATACATTGTCCCCAAATGTGAAATAGTTATGGGTAAGGACAAAGTCACAAAGTTCAGCCACCAGGTTAGCCGTGACATTATCGGGGATAGTGTTCCTGACGGCTTGTAGTCCATCTTTGTGTGGAATGTTGGTGTAGAGGGCTTCTACATCCATAGTGGCCAGGATGGTGTTATCAGGAAGATCACCGATGGATTGAAGTTTCCTCAGGAAGTCAGTGGTGTCTCGAAGGTAGCTGGGAGTGCTGGTAGCGTAGGGCCTGAGGAGGGAGTCTACATAGCCAGACAATCCTGCTGTCAGGGTGCCAATGCCTGAGATGATGGGGCGCCCAGGAGTTCCAGGTTTATGGATCTTGGGTAGTAGATAGAATATCCCAGGTCGGGGTTCCAGGGGTGTGTCTGTGCGGATTTGATCCTGTGCTTTTTCAGGAAGTTTCTTGAGCAAATGCTGTAGTTGCTTGTGGTAACTCTCAGTGGGATCAGAGGGTAATGGCTTGTAGAAACTCGTGTTGGAGAGCTGCCGAGCAGCCTCTTGTTCATATTCCGACCTATTCATGATGACAACAGCACCTCCTTTGTCAGCCTTTTTGATTATGATGTCAGAGTTGTTTCTGAGGCTGTGGATGGCATTGCGTTCCGCATGGCTGAGATTATGGGGCAAGTGATGCTGCTTTTCCACAATTTCAGCCCGTGCACGTCGGCGGAAGCACTCTATGTAGAAGTCCAGTCTGCTGTTTCGACCTTCAGGAGGAGTCCACCTAGAATCCTTCTTTCTGTAGTGTTGGTAGGGAGACCTCTGTGGTCTCCCTACCAACACTACAGAAAGAAGGATTCTAGGTGGACTCCTCCTGAAGGTCGAAACAGCAGACTGGACTTCTACATAGAGTGCTTCCGCCGACGTGCACGGGCTGAAATTGTGGAAAAGCAGCATCACTTGCCCCATAATCTCAGCCATGCGGAACGCAATGCCATCCACAGCCTCAGAAACAACTCTGACATCATAATCAAAAAGGCTGACAAAGGAGGTGCTGTTGTCATCATGAATAGGTCGGAATATGAACAAGAGGCTGCTCGGCAGCTCTCCAACACGAGTTTCTACAAGCCATTACCCTCTGATCCCACTGAGAGTTACCACAAGCAACTACAGCATTTGCTCAAGAAACTTCCTGAAAAAGCACAGGATCAAATCCGCACAGACACACCCCTGGAACCCCGACCTGGGATATTCTATCTACTACCCAAGATCCATAAACCTGGAACTCCTGGGCGCCCCATCATCTCAGGCATTGGCACCCTGACAGCAGGATTGTCTGGCTATGTAGACTCCCTCCTCAGGCCCTACGCTACCAGCACTCCCAGCTACCTTCGAGACACCACTGACTTCCTGAGGAAACTTCAATCCATCGGTGATCTTCCTGATAACACCATCCTGGCCACTATGGATGTAGAAGCCCTCTACACCAACATTCCACACAAAGATGGACTACAAGCCGTCAGGAACACTATCCCCGATAATGTCACGGCTAACCTGGTGGCTGAACTTTGTGACTTTGTCCTTACCCATAACTATTTCACATTTGGGGACAATGTATACCTTCAGATCAGCGGCACTGCTATGGGTACCCGCATGGCCCCACAGTATGCCAACATTTTTATGGCTGATTTAGAACAACGCTTCCTCAGCTCTCGTCCCCTAAAGCCC
The DNA here is from genome assembly GCF_965152235.1 of Eretmochelys imbricata. Taxonomy (NCBI): domain Eukaryota; kingdom Metazoa; phylum Chordata; order Testudines; family Cheloniidae; genus Eretmochelys; species Eretmochelys imbricata. The sequence goes on from NC_135597.1 coordinate 9,541,518, forward strand.
CTACTCTACTTGCGCTATATTGATGACATCTTCATCATCTGGACCCATGGAAAAGAAGCCCTTGAGGAATTCCACCATGATTTCAACAATTTCCATCCCACCACCAACCTCAGCCTGGTCCAGTCCACACAAGAGATACACTTCCTGGACACTACAGTGCTAATAAACAATGGTCACATAAACACCACCCTATACCGGAAACCTACTGACCGCTATTCCTACCTGCATGCCTCCAGCTTTCACCCTGACCACACCACACGATCCATCGTCTACAGCCAAGCTCTGCGATACAACCGCATTTGCTCCAACCCCTCAGACAGAGACAAACACCTACAAGATCTCTGTCAAGCTTTCTTACAACTACAATACCCACCTGCGGAAGTAAAGAAACAGATTGATAGAGCCAGAAGAGTTCCCAGAAGTTACCTACTACAGGACAGGCCTAACAAAGAAAATAACAGAACGCCACTAGCCGTCACCTTCAGCCCCCAACTAAAACCCCTCCAACGCATTATTAAGGATCTACAACCTATCCTAAAGGATGACCCAACACTCTCACAAATCTTGGGAGACAGGCCAGTCCTTGCCTACAGACAGCCCCGCAACCTGAAGCAAATACTCACCAACAACCACATACCACACAACAGAACCACTAACCCAGGAACTTATCCTTGCAACAAAGCCCGTTGCCAATTGTGCCCACATATCTATTCAGGGGACACCATCACAGGGCCTAATAACATCAGCCACACTATCAGAGGCTCGTTCACCTGCACATCCACCAATGTGATTTATGCCATCATGTGCCAGCAATGCCCCTCTGCCATGTACATTGGTCAAACTGGACAGTCTCTACGTAAAAGAATAAATGGACACAAATCAGATGTCAAGAATTATAACATTCATAAACCAGTCGGAGAACACTTCAATCTCTCTGGTCACGCAATCACAGACATGAAGGTCGCTATCTTAAAACAAAAAAACTTCAAATCCAGACTCCAGCGAGAAACTGCTGAATTGGAATTCATTTGCAAATTGGATACTATTAATTTAGGCTTAAATAGAGACTGGGAGTGGCTAAGTCATTATGCAAGGTAGCCTATTTCCTCTTGTTTTTTCCTACCCCCCCCCCCCCCCCGATGTTCTGGTTTAACTTGGATTTAAACTTGGAGAGTGGCCAGTTTGGATGAGCTATTACCAGCAGGAGAGTGAGTTTGTGTGTGTATGGGGGTGGGTTTTTGGAGGGGGGTGAGGGAGTGAGAGAACCTGGATTTGTGCAGGAAATGGCCTAACTTCATTATCATGCACATTGTGTAAAGAGTTGTCACTTTGGATGGGCTATCACCAGCAGGAGAGTGAATTTGTGTGGGGGGGTGGAGGGTGAGAAAACCTGGATTTGTGCTGGAAATGGCTTTTAGATAAGCTATTACCAGCAGGACAGTGGGGTGGGAGGAGGTATTGTTTCATATTCTCTGTGTATATATAGAGTCTGCTGCAGTTTCCACGGTATGCATCTGATGAAGTGAGCTGTAGCTCACGAAAGCTCATGCTCAAATAAATTCGTTAGTCTCTAAGGTGCCACAAGTACTCCTTTTCTTTCTTGAATGAGAATGTCTCCCAGGAGTACTCTTGGGGACAGGACAGTTGACACGCTACCCCTTGCAGAGGGCTGAGCTTTAATTTATGGTGTAGCCCACAGTGCCCTACAACTGTTCTAGGGTCTTTATTCAATTTAACTGTTCTAGGATAGTCCAATAAGAACTCAGACTTCTTATAAATGTTGAATTTTTCTTCCTAGCCAGGGACTCATTTACAGAAGGTGGGTGAACTGAAAGGGACTCATCATCGAGCAGAAGTCATCTGGAAATGTGTGAAAATGGTGCAGTCATGCCACAGTTGCTGGTTCCCATCAGATTATTCTTTATTAGGGCTTCAAAAACAATAACTCATCCTGATATGCGTTCAGCCGAAGGTCCCATTTTATTTAAATCACTTTCCTTCCCCCTCCACTTCTCAGATAATCGCTCATTAATACTTTCTTCCTGGAAATCACAGTTTAAAAAAAGCTAAAATTGGGAACTGACACAATAAATTTCTAGAGAAGTAACTCGAAAAAAATATAATCAATAAAATCCTAGGTGGCAATAACGTAACTGTATTAAATGTATGATGTCGGGTTAAACAATAGGTCCCCTCCTCCATTATTCTAAGTGTTGCTTAAAGAGATCTTTTTTATAAACTATATTTTTCTTTTTATGATGAAACTGTAAACAAGCAGTTAAACTAATATTTGGTACATTCAGTTGGCTTCTATTTTATAGATTCCTCTGATAAAAGATTATTGTAGTTTCTAAAGCCCTTTACAACTTGAAAGCTATGTACTGCATCTTTTCCATTACAGCCCGGTGCTGTGTTGAGTAAAATAGGTTACACGCAGGAGAGGTTAGTTATAGTGTTGGAGGGAGGGAGGGAGTTCCAAACAAAGGACAAACAAATTGATCCTGCATTCCAGTCGCTGCAGCCACAAGAATGTGCAATTGCAGGATCGAGCAGGGCCCAAAGCAGGCCCATGGTGTAGAGAAATTAGGGTGACCAGATAGCAAGTGTGAAAAATCAGGACGGGGGTTGGGAGGTAATACGTGTCTACATAAGACAAAGCCCCAAATATCTGTCCCTATCAGATCAGGACATCTGGTCACCCAAAGAGAAATGGCTTTTTTGACTTGTGGCTTTTCCTGTAAGTGAACACATGGTAGAAAACGTGCATCTTATTTCTTCATGAAATTCCCCATTTTTAACGGATCGTTGTACAAAGCCCGAGTAAGTGTGGCCCTTGTTCCAGTGCACAGATGTGTTTGCGTGTGCGGGGCGGTAAAGGAAGACTCAAGGAGCTTTTCATTCTGGTCAATCAGGCATGGGTGGCAGGTGGATGCCCCTTCGGGGAGGCTAGCCCCGCAGCCCCTCCCCTTCCACAGGAGGCCCCCCCACACCCATGGCTGGAGCCCTGAGCCTCCCTCCTTCCCCTGCCCCGAGGCTGGAGAAGCCCCAGGCCAGCCGGAACCCTGAGCGCCCCCAGCCACCAGAGGAGCCCCAGGCCGGCCCCGGCCAGCTGACCAACCAAGCAACCCCAGCCACGCGGTCCGGCCCAGAGCCTTCCCTGGCCTCTTATACCTGCTACCTGTGCAGCCAGGTACTTACGTTCCAAGTACCCCAGTTTGCCCCTGCTCCATGTCCCTCCATGTGCGGGTTGAGGACATCATACTCTCTGCACTCAAGAACTACTCTCTGCATACAACCTTGTGGGAACAAATCACTCCAAATGGAGTAAGCAAGAATCAAAGCCATTACCTCCACACCAACCATGGCTTGAAAGGGGACGCACAGTGCGTCATTCAGTTAGATGGTTCCCCATTTCCCACTTTCCAGATGGGGAACTGAGGCAGAGAGAGATTAAGGCCGAGAATCTCAAAGGCATAAGTGCTGGAACTAGGGATGTTGCTGCACCCCTGGCTTGAAGGGGTTTCCATTACACACCAGGTTTACAGTTTGGTTCGATGGCTCTCACCACCTCCATTATAAAAATTGTTCCCGCGCTCTGCCCAAAGGTATTTAGACTCCTAAATTTGAGAATCCAGACCTAAGTGTCTTGCTCAAGGTCACACAGGGGATTGTGTGGCAGAGCAGGGAATTGAACTCAGGTCTCCTCATGTACCTTAGTCACAAAACCATCCTTCCTCTCCAGAAGGGAAAGATAAACCCTAAGAGAAACAGGGGCCTTGGACCCAGCTGCAAAATAACCCTAATATCAATCATGTCACACTGTACACTCTACGGGGCAGGAACTGCATATTTTAATGTGTTTGTACAGCACCTAGCGTGCATCCCTGTAAATAATAAATGACTTTAAGGAAAGGGCTTTCTGCTATTCGGAAACACACGGCATAGAAGAAAAGATTATTCCTTCTGAAAGAGCCTGGAAACAAAATTCTGCTGCCAGGGAAAGAAATATTGTAAAAAACAAGCTGTTCTCCAATGCTTCATTTCAAAATTTCTCAGCGTTAAAGCAGGCTCTCTGAACTGTGGCACCCACAGGGACTTCATGTGGCTGTTATAGTTTTCAGTCAGGTAAAATGATTTGCTACCCAGGCTTAAACTGTCTCCTAAAAACAAAGAGCCAAGTACTTACATTTCAAGTGCCCAAGCTTGTTGCAATTGGGGGTAAAAAAATAAAAAGGAAATGGAGGATATTAAATCCCTCTCTTTCTTGCTTTTATTGTCTTTATTGATCGGGGGATTAATATTAGGAGCAGAGCTCCTCTCTCACCGTGTCACTTTTGGTTTGCTCTACACGCAGGCATCACAAATTCAGTTCTTCTCTTGACCTGTTATTGTTCCATCCCAGATGGAAGCGTCCTGCAGAATTTAATAGGGATGAAACCAACAGGGTTCTATACAACTTTAATAGGACTCTAAAGTAATGGTTCTAAAATCCTGTAGCAAAAGAGAGACTTTCTAAAGGTGTTTGGAACCATCCTATTGAATCCTATGACAGGGAGATGATTCTCCATTAAGTTCTATGGATTTGAAAATTGTACACAAAGGATTTTGTTCTTTATTAAATAGCAGTTTGCCCCAAGGAAAATGTATGCGTTAAGGACCAGATTTTTAAGGTATTTAGATGCCTAACTCCTATGGTTTTAGACAGTTTAAATCCTTTAACATTCTGGCCTTAAATGCTTTGGTAAACATGGATGGGATGACTCATGTGCTTTAAATAAAGCATGTGCTTAGGTACTTTGCTGAACTGAGGCCCTAGTTACCAACAACACACACAAAACCAACTGTCTCCCCACTCACTATGTCTCATCTCACCCCAGACACTTTCTCGAGGCTGAAATCAGTCCGACTTCACTCCCCATTGGGACTGATACTCCTTGCAATGATAGCAGTTTTACACTGATGTAGCTGAACTGACTTTGGCTATGTCTACACTTGCCATTTAAAGCGGAAAAAGTCCCTTTTTTTGCGCAAAAACCGTGGGAGCGTCTATACTTGCCAATGACTTTTTGCCTTGAAACTCAGAAGTTTCACCGCAAAAAGAAAACCACCACCACGAGAGGTGTACGGCTCTTATTGGTGATGCTTTTGCGGTGATGTGCAAGTGAAGACTCGTTCTTCCTGTTTACACAGCTTTTAGCCTCCGGAGCATATCCCACAGTGCCTAGGTGACCACTCTGGCCAGGAGCTCTGCTGCTCTGATGCCAGGTAAACAGTCCATCCCTCCCCGTGTAAAGCCCCAGGGAACTTTGAAACTCCCCTTCCTGTTTTCTTGGCAAGTGCTCACTTATCTGGCCAGGTGACAATGGCTGCTCCACAGAGCAAAGGATCCCCTGCTTGGAGCAATGCTGAGCTACTGGAACTTATCAGTGTTTTGGGGAGAAGAGGCTGTGCAGGGACCCAGGATGCCCCCGCCCCTTCCCCCAACGCCCGTCGTCAAAATGGAGAGAGCTGCACTGTGGGATAGCTGCCCTAGAGTACTGCTCTCATCCAGCGACGGAAGGGCTGATGGTGTCAACACTTTTTGACGCCTGTGCAACTGAGTACGCAAACCAGCACTTTACTTTCACCGGTTCCCTATCACCGGTGAAACTTCCAGCGCAAAAACTCTGCAAATGTAGACAGACCCTTTGAAGGAGTGCACACTTGCGTGACAGCCCTATTGGTGATAAGGGGACGACAGATTGACTAAAGCAGCGGGGCATGTGCCCTTCTCTATGTGAAACCAATGGAAATCAGGAATAGTGGCCCTGGACTCATGGAGCTACACCAGTCTGTGCCATAGGATCTATACAACACCCCCGTGAGACGGGGCAGTATTATTATCATTTTACAGAGGGGTAAGTGAGGCACAAAGGATAAGTGACTTGCCCAAAGTCACACAGGAAGTGCATGGGGGAACAAGGCATTGAATGGGGTCTCCCACAGCTTAGACCGATGCCCTCACCACTAGATCGTGCTGCCCTTCCTAGGCCACCCTGCTCTTCTCTTTAAGTGACCTTGCACACCACTCTTTGAAATGGGGTTGCTAGAAAACAACTGTCTCCCACACCTAACAAATTTTGGTAATTTCCTTTAGAAACAAGCAGCTGCTACTAACAAACACTATTTGTCAGTCATTTTGTGTGCCTAGCAGCTAATTGTTCCTCCAGGTGAAGCGAGCAAATGAGTTAGTTTTTTTTTATTTTGAGGGGGAACAAACTGCATGCTAATTTCTCCCCTGGAGTTTGCTTCTCTTATTCTGCCCTTGTTTTACTTCTCTTATGCTTAACAAGGTGAAGAATTATAACAGCAGTGAAATTTACAAGCCTGACTCACTCCAGGTACCAGGGGAAGTTTGGGCAAAACCTGGCAGAAGGCACCCACTAATGGAAAGCGGGCCTGGGGGGATGAGGCATTTCCATCAATGGAGGATGGCCATAGCCTCTCTTCCATCAGGATGTCCAAAGGTAAGCTGCCAGTGCAGCCGCAATTGGACTTGGGAGGGGCCACGGCTAGCACACGTAGAAGAGATGTTGGTTCACAGCATTCCCTGAGCAGCTTCTATCAGTGGAATCTCCAGCTACAACCTGGGGGCCTGACTGATCTTCCACTGAAGTCAAAGAGCGTTGTTCCATTGCCAGTGGCGATGGAAAGAACCTGCTCTCCTCTGGAGGCAAATGCTGCCTGGTCAACAGCAGACACTAGGTGCAAATTGCACCTATAATACCTATCTCTTATACAGAACGTTTCATCCAGAGGTCTCAAAGCGCTTTACAAAGGGGATCAGTAGCATCAGCCCCATTTGATAAATGGAGAAAATGAGGCAAAGAGAGGAGAAGTGATTTGCCCACTGTCACTGATCAGATCAGTGGCAGAACCAGGAACAAACCCCAGTTTTTCAAAGACCCAGTCCAGTGTTCTAGCCACCAGACTACACTGCCTCCTTCATGTACCTTTGATTCACCTCTCTGTATCAGCGTGAGTAAAGACCTTAAAGGAAGGAGGACCACCACTGTGGTTTTGCATTCCCTGCATGCCTATTTGATCATGAGTACAATGTAGGCACAGAAAGGTTAAGTTCTTTGTTCACAGTAATGTAACTGTGCGCGTACAACCCAGACCACCTGACTCCAAATCCAGTGATCAAACCACTGAATCACACAGCTAGCATACATATCAGCAGTGTGGAAGTAGTGCTTTGCCCAGCTGGAAATAAAATTGCTGAGAAAAGAAGTAGGAAATGAGTAATCGCGCCCTGTAACCATGGAATAGAAAGATAAGTTAAAAACAGTGAATGGGGATCCAGGAGTAGGGTGACCAGATAACAAATGTGAAAAATAGGGACAGGGGGTAATAGGAGCCTATATAAGAAAAAGACCCACAAATCGGTACTGTCCCTATAAAATCGGGGCATCTGGTCACCCTATCTAGGAGTCATGGGTTCAATTGCTAACTTTACTATCAACTTTCTGGACGACCTTACATAAATCATTCTCCCTCTCTGCATTGGTACTCTACGTGCAATCTAAAGACAGCAATCCTTTTTCTCAAAAAGAAA